>NC_034601.1:18519917-18532407 GCF_900095145.1 Mus pahari
AACTGAAGCTCCTTTCTCTGTGATAACTCCAGCTGTGTCGAGATGACACAAAACTAGCCAGTACACAATCAGTACCTTTAAATGCAATTCCCACTTTGAAACCTTCCCTGCTATTTCCAATAGACACGGAAATGCAAATATTTGTTCATATTTCCTAAACGAATTAGATTCTGTGGGAAAACTCCGCTAATTAAGGTTGGAGTCCACCAAGACCAGCTAGCCCCCGGGCTCAGTGCAATATGGAAAACTCTCTTGCTTAGCAGGGTTTTTCTTTTTCTGAGCTTGTCCGGAAAGTTCTAAGCCTCCATACTTGCCTCTACCTGAGGAACGTTACACAACCTCAATTAATTTATAGGACCAATTTCCTTTCTCCTGACAAAACCTGTTCAGCCAGCACCTGAGATTCCTGAAATGCTTCCTCATGCTAATGAGACATTCCAGGTACCCTAAGCTCCTAGCCAAAGATCTTTACCCATCCTGCATGTCCCTAACCTCAGTCCCCCCAAACTTTATAAGCCTTTAATCATCGCAAGTAAAGTGGCTCTGCCTCCTGACAGCTGGTCCCGGTGTGGTTTGTTCACCGTACACACTCAGAGGGCTTCTGAACCACTTATTCGATGTCTCTGCTCCCACTGCCCTTATGGACTGTATCAGCTGATGATCTACAAGAGTGGGGAGACCCACAGGACTGCGAATGTGTCCATTGTAGCGATGATTTAAATCATGGAGCAGGCAGGAAAGCACCCCGTGGCATTAAAGAGTGGGAAGTTCCCCTGGCAGTTCCAGCCAGCTAGTGCTGTGCTCCTCAGGCGCTGCAGAGTTAGGGGGAAAAATGCTCAGAGTCTCAGTCTTCAAGTTACAGACAAATCTGAGCGTATGAAACACCACCCAAGCAATGTCCATAAAGAGTTTAAGGTACTATTATTAACCTATGATATTAGCAATAATTAATAAATTCTATGGCATAATATCTTGGTAATGTTAAAGAGAGACAGAACATTTACTGATGAAATAGACGGCTTTAATCCTTTTGAAAAGCAGTTAAAAGAATATCTATCAAAATTTGAAACCCATTTGCCTTTGACCAGCCCATCATTGTTTGTCCTAATAACATGCGTACAAACATATGAAGTGAAATGCAGGCAAGGTTACCTACAGTAAAAATTTTAAAGATTTTTATTTAGTTATTTTTGTGTATTAGTGAGTGTTTTGCCTGTATGTTCTGTGCACCATAAGTATGCAGTGGCTATGGAGTTCACAAGAGGGTGTTGGCTCCTCTGACACTGGAGTTACAGATGGTTGTTAGATATCATGTGGGTGCTAGGAGTCAAACTTGGGTCTTCTGGAATTGCAGCCAACATTATTAACTGGTAAGCCAGCTTTCAGGCCCCATCAGAGAGTTTTTAAAAATAATTATTATTATGATGCATGTGTGAGTGTGTATGGTGTGTGTGCTGAGTGTGTATTGTATGTGTGTGTATGGAGTGTGTATTGTGTGTACAGTGTGTGTATAATGTGTATACATGTGTGTATATGTGTGTATGGGTGTGTGTGTGTGAAAAGATGCATTGCCATGCCATGATGTGTGTATATGGTGTGTGTGTATATGGTGTGTGTGTATATGGAGTGTGTGTATGTATGAAGATGCATGTGCCATGGTGTATGCGTGTGTGTGTGTTTGTGTATGTGTGTGTATGGTGTCTGTATGGGGTGTGTGTGTGTGTGAAGGCACATGTGCCATGATGTGTGTATATGTGTATGTATGGTGTGTGTATGGTGTGTTTGTATGTGTGTGAAGGTACATTGCCATGATGTGTGTGTATGTATGGTGTGTGTGTATGTGTGTGGTGTATGTATGGAATGTATGTGTGTGTGTGTGAGAAAGTGCATGTGCCATGATGTGTGTGTGTATGTATGGTGTATGTATGTGTGTATATGTGTGTGTGGTGTGTGTGTGCTGTGCATATGGAATGTGTGTGTGAAGGTGCATGTGCCATGATGTGAGCGTGTGTATGTATGGTATGTGTATGTGTATATGTGTGTGTGTGTGTGTGTGTGTGTGTGTGTGGTGTGTGTATGGAATGTGTGTGTGTGAAGTTGCATGTGCCATGATGTGTGTGTGTGTATGAGTGTTTATGTATGTTTATGGTGTGTGTGTGTATGGAATGTGTGTGTGTGTGTAAAGGTGCATGTACCATGATGTGTGTGCATATGACACAGACACCTTTGTATGGTCTGTTCTTTCTGTCTACCTTTATTTGTATTGCAGGAATCAAACTCAGGTTTTCAGGCTTGCAACCTTAACTGTTTCTTTTGAAATCAACTAATAAAGGATTAAATAAATCACCAAGCATCCATGCAATGAAAAACTGGATTTTCAAAAGAATGAAGCAAGTCCATGTGTGCTGACTTGGAATGTTCACTAATTTGCAGCTTTAAACAGTACCAATCACCCAGCCTGTGAAGCACATAGTAGTACCATCATCTGTAGAAGGTTGTGAAGAGTAGGGCGATATATATGAATCCTGTCCACCTACAGTTTAGTTGTGTGTGTGATGTAATAGATTGTTGCTGGGGCTGCTGAAGTACTCAGAAAGGACTACAGACTAGATGATTTACTGGCAGAAATAGTCCTCATCCATCTGTCTTCTAGAACTTCAAGATCATGGTGTCCCAAGGAACTTTTTTCTTCTGAATTCTTTCTCCTCTTGGTTTGTAGAGATGTTGGTCTTCCCCAGTGTCTTCATGAGGTCTTCCATTTGTGTCCTAATTGCAAAAGGATCACACATGCCTGAGGGCCTGTCCCAGTGACGGCTCTTCACCAAATCTCTTCCTTAAAGAAATTATTTCCAGATGTGCGATATTCCCATTCTGAAGTACTCTGAGCCTAGATTTCAGTGAATAAGTTTGAGCTTGTTAGTTCAAAACAAGAAAGGAGTCCTCTCTATGCCTCAGAGAGGTTGAACATCCAACTATGACCATGCTCTACCTGGGGGAGGGGAGCTGCTGAGTCAGCAAACAGGAGGAAAGAAACCATGTCTAACTTTCCAAGTTTATAACCTATATATGTGACACAGATTTTTGAAACTTAGTTGGTATAACAGGGCCCCAGACCTTAGTAGCCACCTTAGTTATACTAAAGTATACTTAGTACCTTAGTATAGCTTATCACACTGTCCCCATGATGAAGTGCCACTTAGGCCATAAAATTAAACACATAGACAGCATCACCAGCCAAAATGAAAAAAAGACCCAACCCATCAAAGTCTATAGTTCTGGGAAAATCTCTAAATGTACTAACCTTGCTTTTTGGCTTCTCAATTCCTCATCTGGGTAACTGAAGTATGTCAATGAGAAATGGTTTGGTTGTGTGTGTGTGTGTGTGTGTGCGTGTGCGCGTGCGCGTGTGCATGTGTGTGCATGTGTGCGTGTGTGCGCGCTCGTGTGCGTGTGTGTATGTGTGTGTATGTGCGTGTGCATGTGTGCGTGTGTGTGTGTGTGTGTGTGTGTGTGTGTGTGTGTGTAAAACCCCCAGTAGCAACCAGCTGAGACTTGTCTGTGACAAAAATCACACAATCCATCCCGAAATGGATTCCTCTACTTCAGTTGCGTGAAGAAGTGCTGGCTAGCATTTTTTTTTTTTTCTGAGAGATGTTCCATCAATGCTCAAGGTGACTGGTCTGTGCTCCTGGGCTCTTGGTTCACTCAACTAATTTCTCTGCTTTCCCAAGGTTGGGGTGCTGGAGAGAGTGCATGGGGAGGGCCTGAGAGCTATTCTCATGTTGGGCTTCCCCTTCCAAGGTGTCTAAGGCCCTCGCTCTCTACAGTACTTGGCTCTCTCTTACTTCTTCTAGAATAGATACTGCATTAGTCACTGCGTTGAGGTTGGCAATCTGTGGGCAGCTCTCCAATCATTCTCTCCATCTGGATCCCATGCAGTGCTCCCCTGACTGACCCTCTCTAGCACTTCACACCTTTGAACACACGATAATTTTTCCCGCCTAGTCCCAGGAATTGTTGCCTACGTTGTCCACAGATGAATCCGGAGCAACTGGGGTCATGCCTACCCCATAGTAGACACTTGATACTTTTTTGTTGATTGGCAGGTAGAGCACATGACCATCTGCTGGGCACGATGGCCCTTTCCTTTCTGGCCCTTGGTTGTGTCTCCTCTCTCACACTGTCTCCTCTCTACATGCTAGTCTCCACTTCTCACAGGTAAGGACAGCTAAGGCAGCCGGCCTGATGTGTCTGTCAGCCTCACGAGATCCTGCGATGAAGGCAGCAAGAATGCACTTATTTTAGAAATGAAGGTTACAAACGGTTACAAAGTAACTTGGTTAGCATTCCCAGCAACTGTGTTCTCTGGGCCCGCCTCCACCTCCGTTTTATACCATCTGTGACTTTGGGTGATAAACTGAGGTGAGAACTTGCCCCTCTGGAAGT
Organism: Mus pahari; assembly: GCF_900095145.1. Lineage (NCBI taxonomy): Eukaryota > Metazoa > Chordata > Mammalia > Rodentia > Muridae > Mus > Mus pahari. Next base: position 18,524,364 of record NC_034601.1, read on the forward strand.
GCCTCTGTGTGTCGGCCTCAGTCGCTCAGCCGCTGCGTGTCATGTCTACCTTCCTAGATTTGTAAACCGGATTTTTCATTTTTAGAGAAACTTTGTGAGCGAGGCTGGGGGGGTTGCCCGTGAAGGCTCATGCTGGCTAGTTTTATGTCAGTGTGACACAAGCTAGTGTCATTTGGGAAGAGGAACTCTCAGTTAAGAAAATGGCTCCATAAAATTGGGCATTTTTTTTTTTTTTTAATTTAGTGATTGATGAGGGAAGGCTCAGCCCATTGTGCGTGGTGCCATCTCTGGGCAGATGGTCCTTGTATAAGAAAGCAGGCTGGGCAAACGATGGGCAAAAACCCAATAATTAGCATCCATCCCTGTCCTCTCCCTCAGAATCTGAATCCAGGCTCCCATTCTGTTTGAATTCGGGCCCTGATTTCCTGCTGTGGAGGACTTTTACCTGGAAGTGTAAGATGAAATCAACCCTTCCCTTCCCATGTTGCTTTTGGTCATGCTGCTTTTAGCACAGCAGTAGAAACCCCAACGAAGACAGTGTTTATGTCACATTGGTTCCACGATAGAATCAGATCTATACAGCAGTTTCCTTCAATAAATGTCAGTGGAGCACCTTCTGAGTCCCTGGCATGGATGGACAGCATCCCAAGAGGACTTTAGGTTGCCGTATAATTTGCTTCTCAACCAGCATATGAACTTTTCCAAGATGAGGCAGGCCTTTTCAGTGTTACGCCCAGGTGAAGAGTGTGCCCTCAAATCTCACCCAGCCTTTGTCTTCCTGATGGAACATGCTCGATTTTAGGTGACTTCATTCAGAAGTAGGAATCAGATACTAGTTGGCACATGGGGGAAAAAAAACCCACCCTCTGGCAAGGAAGGCGTTATGCAACTGCCTTAGAAGTAAATTTACCTCCTTAATTATGGATGCCTGTGGCTATAATTACAGATAAGTAGCATTTCCCACGTCTAATCTTCTTCCTGCTTCCTTCTCTGAGCCCGTCGGGTAAACTCTCCTGGGCCTTCTACTTAATTCTCAGAGGTAGTGAAGGCAGATTGAGAGAACTTGTCTGACCGGAAGCTCAAAGGGGTCAGAGGCGGGTAGAGACAACAGTACTGCAGAAGCATCATTTGGAACAGGGAAGGTTTACTTCCAGACCGTCTCATTGTAGAGTGGCTTTGTGAGTCCTCCTGCCCTTCCTGGGGTTGTTCTGCATTCAATGGGTCACGAAGCAGGCATGCAAAACTTGTGTGAGCCAGGCAGGAACCACCCTGGAGTTCCAGAACAGGTGCACAAGCTTTCTCAGGCCTATATTATAGAGCACTGTGTCCGGGGGCTGGATTCTTGCACTTACCCTATTGGTTCCAGAAGTGTTGGTTCCTATTAGACACAGAACATTCTTGTCTTCTAAAAACAAACAAACAAACAAACAAACAAACAAAAACAACCACCCCAGCCTGTGAACAGAGGTTGGGGAGGTGAAGAGCAGGCCCTCTGTAAGTCCTGACAGCTTGGGAACTGACCACTTTCCATGCCACGACTCTGAGCCCTTGTTCCAGTAGTTGACTAAGCATGGCAGCGGTACACAGAGGTGCTGGCTCCAACCTCCAAAAGGCCTGACAGACGCAAACCCACATCTTTGTTCGGGGGCAAAGACTTTACTTTCTATCACACCCGACAGAGGATCTTACCGTTTCTCTCCTCAGGCATTTTCTGGTCTTTTGATACCCTTTGCCTCCTGCCTGAACCCTGGCTATAATTCCCTTGCACAAAGCCCTCTGAAGATGCTCATAAAACTTGGAGCCAAGTCAACCTACTTAAGCTCCACCTTTGCTTTGTCCCCTTAAGCTTATCTCCCGCAGCCCAGGTAGCTCAGCACCTCTCCTGCTCCCCACTACGGCTCCTGAGAGCCTGAGAGGGCTTTCCCTGTTGCCTTGGCCTACAGGGTTGGCAAATGAAACAGGAGGTACCACCTCTGCGCTTTCTAAAGAGAGCCACCAGCCTTCTGGGGCCTTTTGAGATGTGGCTAACTAAGCATACTCTGCTATTTCCAGCAAACACCTCACCCTGCTCTCCCTGCTCCAGCCCACCCAGTCTTAGGAGAAGCAAGAAGAGTAAAGAGATGCTGAGGGATTATGAGGGCTAACAGTAGAGTATTCTGTCTTTGAGGGGGCAGTGATACTTGCTTCACCGCACACTACTGTGCTCTGAGAACCACATCTCACCATTATGAAAAGAGAATTTTTGTGTGTGTGTGTGTGTGTGTGTGTGTGTGCGTGTGTGTGTGAACATGGCAATGGGTGTTTTAAAATGAATTTGCATGTTAGTACAATATATTGATTAAAAACAAATTTAAATTAAATTTTAGAACTTAAGCCGGGTGGTGCTGGTGGCAGCCTTTACTCTCAGCCCTCAGGAGGCAGAGGCAGGTGGATCTCTGCGAGTTTGAGGGCAGCCTGGTGTACAAAGTGAGTTCTAGGACACTGAGGTGCTACACAGAAAAATCGTGCCTAGAAAAATAACAAAACAAAACAAAAAGCAAACACAATTTAAAACTTAAATTGGTTTTTGGATTCTGTTGTCTAAACATAAGTGATAAGCAAAAAGTGAAATTCAAGGGATTGTTGAACTTAAAAGTGAGTATTTCCTCACCCTGGGAGGGGAGCGGCTTGGGACACAGAATTTAACTCTTTTATGGCCTGGGCCAAGTTGGTATGTTGACACACAGAGACACTTGGTTTGACTGCACACAGTTTATTGAAAGAAATAGAAGCCAAGTGCCTTGGAAATGATCAAGGGCATACACCCACCCACCGTATGTGCCATATCACCCTGGTTTCTTCACAGGCTCATTGAAGATAGGGAAGATGGGAAGAAGGTCATGGGGCTGTGGCTACACACTGTCTGAGTTTGAGGCCAGATCCATGGCTTGCTAGATTAGGGACTCTGGCTGAGTCACTTAATGGTTTTATATTTCATGTCCTTTATCGTAAAATGAGCCTGGTAACACACGGCTTTCTGGTGTTACTGACAGAATTGGGTACGTTAACAGGTGTAAGTTACTTGGAATGGTAATGCATAGTGCCATGCCTCTGATTATTGCTTGCTGTCTGTGCTAAAGTTAATGGAAGAAAAAGATATATTCGTAAAGAATTAGTACTGGGACTGGAGAGATGGATCAGTGGCTAAGAGTACTTGATCCTCTTGCAGAGGACAGTGTGGTTCCTGGCACTCACACTGCACTGTTCATACTTGCCTGAAATTCCACTTTCCAAATTCTCTTTCTGAATCCGCACACTTATGATACACATACAATTAAGCAGGCACACATAAATAAATGAAATTATTTATTTTTATAAAACACATTTATTTATATAACACATAAATAAAATAAAGTTTTTTTTTTTTTTAAAAAAACGTTAAGATTGGTGGATGTTGTGGTGTACACTTGTAATCCTAGTAATTAGAGTTGTTGAAATAGGGAAAGTACAGACTGAGTTCAAGGCCGACATGGGCTACAGAGTGAAAGTCTGTCTCAAACCAAATCAGCTCTTTGACTTCAACTAAAGCATACATCTGAATACCTTTTTCCTACCTATAGTCTTGTTTCCTACCCATCATGTTGCTTGAATGATCAAGTTCTTTGGAGAAATGTCCAGTGTTACATTTTGGGGTGCTTTGAATAGGTATGGCTCCCACAGACTCATGTATTTGAATGCATGGCACATAGGGGGTGGCACTGTTCAGAAGTGTGGCCTTGCTGGAGTAGGTGTGGCCTTCTTGGAGGAGGTGTGCCATTGTGGAGATGGGCTTTGAGGTCTCCTATGCTCAAGCTATACCCAGTGTGGCACCTCAGTCTCCTTTTGCTGCCTGTAGATCAAGATGTAGAACTCTTGGCTCCTCCAGCACTGTGTCTGCCTGCCTGTTGCCATGCTTCCTGCCATGCTAATGGACTGAACTTCTGAAACTATTAGCCATCCCTAATTAAATAGTTTTCTTTAAAACAGTTGTCTTGGTCATGGTGTCTCTTCACAGCAATAAAACTCCAACTGAGACAGAAGTTGGTACTAGGAGTGGGGTTTTTCTGTGATAGGCCTGAATGTTTTTGTTCTGAGGAATATGGACTTTAGGACTGTGAATTTTAAAAGCAGATTAAAGCTTTAAGTGGGGTTTGATGGACCATTCTAGTAGGAACATGGGAGGCAGTGGTGATAAGGCTGATTTGAATTGTTGGGATCTAGTTCAGAGATTTCAGAGGTGAAAAAATTTTAGTATGTTGCCTAGTGATCATTCTTGTGATATTTTGATGAAGAATGTGGCTGCTGTGTGCCCTTGTCCAAAGAGTCAGCCTGAGGTGAAGATGAAGAAATTTAGATTAATTGCATTGGCAAAGGAAATTTCAAAACAGTCTATTATAGACTCTGTCCTGTGGTTCACTCTTATGAAGAGTGTTTTGATGAAACATAGCAAGCTGAGAAATGAAAAATACAAAATGTATGGTTCGAGGATTAAAGTGGCATCTGGAAGTGGAATGGAGGTAAATACTGTGTTCAAGGAGATAAACAGATTAAAGATATTAACTGAAGTTAAGGGAGTGGTGATCTCAGAGAAAGATCCCACCCAGCTAAGCTTCTTTTGAAAAGGAATTAAAGAAAAGCTTAGGTCCAGGCATGGTAGTGCACACCTTTAATCCCAGCGCTCATGTTACAAAAGCATGCAGATATCTGTGCCCAAGGCCAGCCTGTTCTACATAGAAATTTCCAGAATTGTCAAGCTTAGGCAGTGAAACAAACCATCGAAAATAGAAAGCTGGTGAAGATGTAATTGAACAAGGAGGGGGCATTTCCCAGCTTCAGCAAGCAGTAGGACTTGGCAGCTTCAGCCACATTCTGGGTTTAGAGTCAAGAATTCTTAACTCTAAAGTATTGGATTGGGTTATGGAATCTCCCTTTATGATTATGGAAAGTCGCTGAGGCCAGATGTGTGGCAGGGTGCATGGAGGCCCAGAGAGGCCTAGATAGAAAGGTGTTATGAAATCTCTTCACAATTAAGGAAAGCTGCTAAGGCCAGGCATGTGGCAGGGGTGTCCCTGCATGGAGGCCCAGAGAGGCCATGTGTGAAGCTGTGAAGGTGAAGCCTGGATTGTCTTGGCAACCCCAAGATGTTAGGGATGTCAGAATCATAGGATGCCTGCCAAGGAAAGCTGCCAACAGGGAGTGGAACCAACCCAAGAGAAGTAAGCATGTTTCAATCAACAGAGTTGTATTTCCTCACTGTGCTTTTTCCTAGATTTTGGAATGATAATGTATATATGTATATTTTTTGCCATTATAAGTTGGAAGTGTGTGATCTATTTTTTTTTTAATTTTGATTTTATAGGGGGCAACAGTGAAGAGAATGCCTGAACATCAGAAGAGACTTTGAACTTTGGACTTATAACATTGTAGAGACTGTGATGGACTATAGGAACTTATGAAGATGGATTAAATACAGTTTGCATTATATTATGGCTATAAGTCTATGGGGGCCAGGAAGTAGAATGTGGTAGTTTGAATAAGTATGACCCCAAGGATTCATGTGTTTTAATGCTTGACCCATAAAGAGTGGAACTATTAGGAAGTTGGCCTTGTTGGAGTAGGTGTGGCCTTGTTGGAAGAAGCATGTCACCATGTAGTCAGGCTTTGAGGTCTCCTATGCTCAAACTTTGTCTAGTGGGACAGTATCCTGCTGCCTTTCAATCAAGATGTAGAACTCTCAGCTCCTCCAACACCATGTCTACCTGCACACTGAACATGGTTTCCTGCTGTAATGCTTGTGTGACTTCAATCTCCACTTCTGTCTCATGTTGTTGCATTGCTAATTGTGTCCAAACATAGCAGATACAATTGTGCATGGCAGATACAATTGTGCATGGCAGATACAATTGCACATAGTGGATACAATTGTACATAGCAAATACAATTGTGCATGGCAGATACAATTGTGCATAGCAGATACAATTTTCATAGCAGATACAATTGTCATAGCAGATACAATTGTGCATACCATGAAACACTTGATAATGACAGCAAAGGGCTGTTACCAAATTTTGTTCTTGCTGCACTATGCCCCTTATGATTTCTTAGAGTGTACTTTTATATATTAACAGAGTTTTGGACAGCAGCAGCCTCATACATGTGGTTATAGTGTCTCTTGATTGCTTTAAGGGAGTACATCCAGCAACTGATATAAACCATGTAGGTTTATATATCCTCTGAGTTTCTCAGAGACAAACATGTTTCTTAAGTAAGGTGTGTCTCAATGTCAGTAGATTCTTGGCTGAATACTTCTCACCCTCAGAGGTTTCTTATAACCTGGGATGCCCACTTAGTTCTTGTATTATTATTCCTACTTAACTCTAGCTATGAAGTATCTTTGTGGCTGTCTGGGAGCAATTTTGTTTTCCCATTCAATGACCTTTTCTAAGTCAGCCTTTGTCTTCTTCCTCTCCAAGAAACATGTATCTAGTTCATAGGTGTTACTCAAACAAGGACATTAGCAGGTTTCTAGAAGGCAGCAGAAAGAGATCCATCTGGACCATGGAGCCCAGGCTTTGTTTGATCAGTAACTGTTAAACACAGGGCCATTTCCTGACCACTCTGGGGTCAGCCTCATTACAAGGGAAACAAGATCATCTTTGACAGTCTATGTCGTGGAATGATCTCCCAGTACTACCTTAGTTTTAGCAAAAATGTTTATTTTTCTCTTAAAATTATGTCCGTGTGTGTGTGTGTGTGTGTGTGTGTGTGTGTGTCTGTGTGTGTGTGTGTATGTGTGTCTGTGTGTCTGTCTGTCTATGGGATGGGGTGCTGTAAGTGTAATATCTTCACAGGTCAGAAGAGGGTATTACATCCACGTGGAGCTGGAGTTATAGGCAGTTATAAGCTGCTGATGTGGGTGCTGAGAATTGAACTCCAGTCCTCTGCAAGAGTAGAATATACTCTCAACTGCTCAGCTACCTCTCCAGTCCAGTTACTTAGCTTTAAAAATGTATTTTTGGACAACTCCATACATGTGTATAATATATTCTGATCCTATCCACTTCTATTACCCCATTCTTCCTCCCTCCCTCCCTCCCTTCCTTCCTTCCTTCCTTCCTTCCTTCCTTCCTTCCTTCCTTCCTTCCTTCCTTCTTTCCTTCCTTCCTTCCTTTGTATATGAGTGTTTTGCTTACATGTATATCTGTGAACCATGTGCTTGCCTGGTGCCTATGTAGGCCAGAAGAGAATGTGGAATCCCCTAGAGCTAAGTTACAGATGGCATGAACTACCAGGTGGATGTTGGGAATTGAACCCTAGTCCTCTAGAAGAACAGCAAGTGCTCCTAACTACTAGGCCATCTCTCCAGCCCCACATTACACTCTTTTATTCTCCACCCACTCCCTTTGAACACTCATTTCTTCCCATCTAGCCTGTCTCCTATGTTCATGTCTTACTGGTTTTTGTTTTGTGACCCACTGACTTTCACTAGGGTTGCTAGCATGAGCTTGGTTGACTATTTACTAGAGAATTGGCCGCTAACCTACTGGCTTCACTACTGAAAAAAATGACCCCCACCCCAATTCATCATGGAGTGTTGATGGGCCCAATCTCATTCAATACCCTAGGTTTTTCTAACCTGGTGATGAGTAATCACTTGGGCAGACCCCTGCTGTGGCACCAGTTCTCAGGTCTTAGCCAGTGCCTGTGATTTCAGAGTTACATGTCAGGAAACCATTACTATTCCATGTCTTTTGAATGTACTTCACCTCCTTCCTGGATCCAACCCCTTTCTATCTCTCATTAGAAAACAAACATGCCTCTAGAGGATACCAATGGAGCATATTATTAAGCTAAAACAAAACCAAATCAGGGTAGGACAAAACAAACAGAAGAAAAAGATTCTAAGAAAAGGATCAAGAACCAGATAGAGATGTAGAGACCCACTCACACACCAGGGAATCCCATAAAAACACAAAACCAGATATATGTTTGTAGAGCATGATTTTAATATTTTCTTTTTTTTTTT
>NC_034601.1:18532537-18547970 GCF_900095145.1 Mus pahari
TCTTAAACACTGAGCCATCTCTCCAGCCCGATTTTAATATTTTCAACTGTTGATATTCAACAAACAGAATAGTTATTTTATGATGTACTTTGTTGTTATGTCTCCCTTTTCATTTCTGATTTTGTTAATTGTTAATTGATTTTGATACTGTCTCTGTGCCCTCTGGTTAGTCTGGCTCAGGGTGTATCTATTTTGTTGATTTTCTCAAAGAACCAACTCCTGGTTTTGCTGATTCTTTGTATAGTTCTTTTTGTTTATGTTTGGTTTGATTATTTCCTGCCATCTACTCCTCTTGGGTGCATTTGTTTCTTTTTGTTCTAGAGTTTTCAGGTGTGCTGTCACACTGCTAGTGTAAGCTCTTTACAGTTTCTTTTTGGAGGCACTTAAGAGTTTTCCTCTTACCACTTCTTTCATTGTGTCCCATAAATTTTGGTAAGATGTGTCTTCATTTTCATTAAATTTTAAAAAAGCCTTTAATTTTTTTCTTTATTTCTTCCTTGACCAAGTTATCATTGAGTACAGCATTGTTCAGCTTCCATGTGTATGTGTGCTTTCCGTTGTTTTTGTTGGTATTTAAGACCAGCCTTAGCCTGTGTTGATCTGCTAGGGTGCATGGAATTATTTCAAGCTTCTTTTATCTGTTGAGGCCTGTTTTGTGGCCAATTATATGGTCAATTTTGTAGAAGGTACTGCGAGGTGCCGAGAAGAAGATATATTCTTTTACTTTAGGATGAAATGTTCTATAAATATCTGTTAGATCCACTTGGTTCATAACTTCTGTTAGTTTCACTGTGTCTCTGCAAAACCAGAAATGTGTGTGTGTGTGTGTGTGTGTGTGTGTGTGTATGCGCAAATGATCTGTAGTGTAAAAATAACAGAGAAAATAAAATAAAATAAATAAAAAGATAAAATTAAAAAAATGTATACATCCCTGACATGAGAGTATGATACAGGAAACCTCCAAAGATGCCATTGAGTTTGCTTTCTGTTGCACATCCACCTTCTGGGCTTGCAGCCTACCCTTAAAAGTAGTTTGCTTCCTCAAGGAGATTCCTTGAGGAAAAACTACACCTTCAATTGCGCATAATTATCACTTGGAGATAGCTTAGGTGTAGACTGGTGCAGGCCCCGTGCATGCTGCCTGGCCTCTGTGAGTTCTCCGTGCACTGTCCTGCTCTGTCTAGAACACCTTGCTTCTTTGGTGTCCTGCATCCCCTCTGGCTCTTACATTCTTTCCTCTCTCCAACAGGGCTTACTCAGCCATGGGTGAATAATGTAAAGAAACACCAAAGATGTGGCCTAGGGAAATTCGGCAGTGTTAAGACTTTCAGGAAGGAAGGCTTGTCCATCTGAAGTTTCCCAGGAGAGTTGAGTTGAAGGAGGGCCTTGGTGAATGGGTTGTGTGAAGGGGTTGTACTCATGACAGCTAAGAGAGATGAGGTATGCCAGCCGAGAAAGTTCAGATGGTCAAGATCCAGTCACTTTGCATACAAGGATGCAAGGAAAGCCTGGAGGGAAGGGTTCCTGGAGCATGGCTTTCAAGTCCCACACCTCCTAATTCAATCCTTAGCGTTGGCACTGCTCTAGGGACAAGCCTTTGGCCTGTTGTTCTAAGGTCATCTAATTTCCCATAACTCATAGCTCGGTTGTTGGTTTAGTAATTTGAGGAAGTTATTGTCATCACTCAGATCATACTGGAGCACCTGCTTCTAAATTTACCAGCTACATTTCCCTTCAGGAGAAAACAATTGAAAACCTTTTATCCTAGCTAATGAGAACCACAAAGCTGTAAACTACCTCATCCTCCATGGGGGGGGGGGGGAAACTCGGGGTGAGGGGAAGGGACTGTCGAGGGTCCATTTGCACCTAAGAGTTCTCAGATGAGAGGCTTCCCTCTTCGAGCATCAGTGAGCTCCATCTGGACTTTTCTCCTCTGCTCTGCCATCTCCAGCTATTATTTCATACTCCTTTCTCATCACTGTGAAGAGGCGGGCTGAAAAAACTTCCTCATGATCCCTGGGTACCAAGACAAGTCAGAAAGCTACAAGCGGGTTTTCCTTTTCTCTTGGAGGTCTCTTTATGGAAGATCTACAGCAGTGTCTGGTGTTCCTCACCTTCAACTCTATAGAGATTTAGCAGAGCTGCCCTCTGGTTTCTTATTAATATCTAAAACAGGGCCAGAAGATATGGATTCTTGGCCAAACTCTGTTGTTTATTACTTAGGTGACTTTTGGCACGGTCATACCTTAGGTTTATCTGTATGATATGGATAGATGGGAAGATGTAGGTAGATGTGACTTGGAAATCCTTTAACTGGATAGCAAGCATCCGAACAGGTGTCCACTTCTCTCTAGCCACGCGTGGATGAGCTCAGACTCCATAATCAATGCCTTGTTCAGCAGCTTACTCTGCTTGTGCGTTTGTGGCTAATGCATCTATTCTGAGCAAGGCAAAGATTTCAGTATCCCTCTTTCCTAAGAGTCTGAAAAGCATCGCACTGAGGAGCTGACTGAAGGTGTTGGACAGATGGTATGCCTTGTTTTCTGAGATGACAGTCACCTACTGGGATCCCACACAGATTTGATGTAGGCCTTTAAGCATTGCTGTGTATATTTAATACATGTGCCTGCGCCCCCGTTTTCCTAACACAAGCACTCCCGAATCTTCAGCATCTGTGGTCATGATTGGAAGCCTTTGCCTTTCAGATAGAGTCATTTCAAGGCCTTCACGTCATGACCGAGCCTATCAGGTTGCTGTTATCATTATGTACTATCCGCTAATTGAACTAGACAGTTGAATGCCTTATGAGGCTAAATGGGTAATGTTGCATGATGCGTGGGCTGTTTCCGGCACTGAATGCGGCCAGTGATTCCCAAACACATATCTGATGAGCCCACACTTAGACCTTAGCTGGTCTGGCTGTGAATAAATTCAAATTATGGAACCCTCATCAGTCCCTGCCAGGGGACGCCGTGGCTGTAACATGTGGGGCTCTAATTAGAAGCTGTCAAAGGTTTATATTATGACCTATTCAAAGACAGGCTAGAAAACGGATGTAGTATCCCAGGAAGCACACAAACTTTAGGGGAAAATCCCAGTGATGCAGAAATATGTCTTTTTAAATAAAGTTTCTACGATTTATTGGATTTTTGAGATAGTTAAGTACGTAAAAGCATTTGCTGCCCAAACAAGCCTAATGATCTGAGTTCAATTCCTGGAACCCAAGTGGAAGGGGAAAAAAATGACTTCCCACACATGCACCATAGCACAGACATGTGCACACCTCTCTCTCTCTCTCTCTCTCTCTCTCTCTCTCTCTCTCTCTCTCTCTCTCACACACACACACACACACACACACACACACACACCCCATTCACATGCATACAATAATAAAAAGAATAAGGTTTATTGTTCTGCACACACACACACACACACACACCCCATTCACACGCATACAATAATAAAAAGAATAAGGTTTATTGTACTGCTGTTTGTGCCCAGTTAATGTTGGGTGATGTTAACACGTAAAGACGTGGCTGAGGCTTTAGCTGTATGTCTGCTTAGGTGGTGCGAGGCTCGCGAGCCCGTGGCGAAGGGTCCTTCCCTCAAGGACAGCCACAGGAACAGAGCTCTCTTGTTGACAGAGTTCTGCTGTACTCAGGCATCCATGACTGACGCTTCACAGTGAAGAGGATCTTCTCCTCGAGGAGTCAGAAACTCTGGAAGTAACCTAGGCTGACCCAGCCAGCTTGTCACGGGAGAGCTTGCGACCTGCACACACCACTGATCTGGAGGAGGAGGGGAATGCAGTGCTTGCTGCTCAGTCGTGCTTACATTCAACAGTCTGCCTGCCCATACTTCATTAAGTAGAACATTGAGCACCAGAAAGAAAATATCTTGGCTGGGATCTACAGGGTGGATTGTGAGAGCTGGGTGTACAAGGCTTACACTGTGTAAGGTGTGGATTTTGTAAAAAAAAAAAAAAAAAAAAAAAAAAAAATCAGCTCTTTTCTTTTTTTCAGCGAAATGTATAAAGTTCATGGGGATAAGCAATGATTAGGGAGGTCCTCAGATTTCACCTCTTGCCATGGGCTTACTGAAGTTGGTTTGACATCTTGGTTACAAATCCAACTTCACCACTTGTGTGTGGCCCCACTGGTGTTACATACCCCCCCCCCCAGCTGTAGAAATAACCAATCCGGTTGATAACACTCATCTGGCAAGGCTCTGGTGATGCTGTCTGCAAAGGGCTAAGCTCAGTGCCCGGCATGCGGCTGCTGTCAGATTTACAGTGCTCGTTATAAAGCACACGGTTCTATGTGTGCTTTACAGACACCATCCCTTCTGTTCACAACAGTCCCCTCTAATGGGCATTACGAACTAATCAAGGTTTCCAGAGGAGAGTGTGATTCAAGAAGGATCGATGTCACTTGTACCTACTGCTGTATTGGTTGGTCACACGTGGACATTTTTGTGATCCCTGTCCACATGGGTGACATGCAGAAATATCTCATTACAAAAATGTAGTGAGATTATCTTGTGTATTGTATGGATGTATCGCTTGTCAATTAAAAAACACTATGCCTATAGGAAAAGGTAGACTAGAAGATGGGCTAGGCGGAAAGGATTCTGGGATAGTCTGGCTCAGGAGATCGCCTGGGAAGATGTAAGGAGCTGGATGCATGGTGCCTGAGCACAAGCAACCAGCCATGTAACAGAATGTAAATGAGAGTAAACGAGTTATTTTAAGTTATGATCTAGTCAAAGAAGAGCCTAACTATACAGCCAAGGTATTTGTAACTATATTTTGAGCCTGAGTCGTCTTTCTGGGCTCATGGGGCTGGGAGGAAGAGCCAGGTCTAACTTCTACATAAAAATGTCCTCCCTGAGGCAATAATGCTAACATTTTTTTTTTAAACCTGTTAAAAGCTCCTTAAGGGTGGGGCCTGTTTCCCATTTGTCTTTGTGTCCCATAACCTAGCCTAGATCCTTTCTGGGCCTACTGAGCTCAGTAAATGTCAACTGGGATAAAGAGTACCCTGTGAAGAAGTGAAGTTTTGAGCCGAGTATGTTGATTTAGCTCTGTAATCCCAGACTTGGGAGGTGGAGTCAGGAAGATTAGGAGTTCAAGGCTAGCCTTGGTTACATCGTGAGTTTGAGGCCAGGCTGGGTCCCATAAGATCCTCCAGGTACACTTCCTCTGCACCTTTAAAACAATATGAATAGCATACCTTCTTGATGTCTGGTCCTCTCCCGATAAGATACAAATTCTTATTTCCTCCCCTAATGCATAAAGCAAGTGACTTACTGCAAACCATTTACAGTAGCTGAAATTCTGGAAACAGCCTTGCTGTCCTGCTGTAGGAGAAGCCAACTAGAAGGATGCCCTAGTAGATGTCACTCCATTGGCCCTGTCCTTCCTGTGCCAGGGATTGCTGTAAGCTCCTACAATCCATTTAACACCAAGAAGGGAGAACTACAGTCCTTATCTTACAGCAAGGAAAAGGAGCCAGAAGAGGGTAAGTCCATTTTTCCTACGGTTACATATAAGCAGAGTCAGGCTTCAAGGTTGGGCAGCTTCACTACATAGTCAGGGCATTTGGCCACCAAACTGAGTCATCTTTCCTATGGCCAAAGACCAGCTTGATAACCACAAACAATTTGCCCAAAGACATTACCTCGCATCTAATAAGGGCTAAAGGGGATGGAAAAAAAAAGTCTGCTCTCAAGTTCACACCAGAACGACTGAATGAGGGGAAATGCAGCCAATCACTATATACACACTGTAATCTTATCTACGGAAAGCTGAAGAAACGCTCACAGGAAATAACCGGAAGGAGAAAGGTTGAAAGGTTAATTTTGCTTGGGGCTGATAGACTGATGGCTTTCCTCTCAGCTTTGTATATTTGTTTCACTTTTAAAAGGTTTTTCGTTTTTTGTTTTTCCTTAAGCAAATGTTGCTGGAGAAATCAGAAAAAAAAAAAAAAAAAAGAAAAGAAAAGAAAAGAAGAAGAAGAAGAAGAAGAAGAAGAAGAAGAAGAAGAAGAAGAAGAAGAAGAAGAAGAAGAAGAAGAAGAAGAAGAAGAAGAAGAAATTACTTCAAAGTCAACTTTCGTGTGCATGAATGGCTGTTTACCTCGTGCATGCAGTGCCCTGGAGGCCAGAAGACATTGGGTTCCCCTAGAACTGAAGTTGGAGATGCTTGTGAGCCATCGGATGGGTTCTGGGAATCGAACCCATCTCTTCTGCATAAAGGACAACGCTTTTAAGCATTGCACCATCTTTCCAACCCACTCAAAGTTGATTTTTTAAAATAAACTTTATTATTATGTTAACAAAAAAATCATGTACTGAAGTTAACTAGACCCAAAGTCTGGACATCACAATGAACAAGAGGTTTAAGTGGAACATAAAAATAAATGACTAAAAATCCATAATACCACGAAGCCTTAGGGAACGGAAGGAAGCAAGTTTGAAACAAATCACTAGCAGGCACAAACCATCGCTCCTCCTCTCCCCTGAAAACATTAATGAATTTCAAAGAAGTTTCTAGAACCCACACATTCTCTTACACAACGCCTTAACTGCCACTGTGGGTTTTATTCTGACAGCGGTTCTCAGGGCAGTAGTAGACAGCAGATTGTTTCCACTGTAGAAGTCCCTCCAAGGAGAGCAGATCTCTAACTCTTAAAGAGAATTTATTACAAGCATCTTAGCTTCCTCGAAAGTCCAGAGTGCCCGTGTTTTCTGCCATTGCTGGTAAGTTTGGTTGCTGGGGCAGTTTTGTGAGACTAGAGCAACCATTTTGGCAGCTATAGATTGTGAGGTGTTGCTGGCTTTTTGATGGATCTGTCCTATGCCAGCCAGGGGGCCAGAGGTCTCTGAAAGGAAAAAGACCTTGGTGGCAAAGCCCCCAGTTCAATGCCTTACTAGTGGACTTGGGGCCGCCAACTTGATCTCTGCCTCTGAGTCTGATTTTCACCTGCATGTAGACAGTACATACCTACCCTTCAGGTGACTGAGTCTGAAGAGGGATCATTGGGAGGAAAAAAAGATCTGTGTGTGTGTGTCTATTTACATATGTACATATGTATTTACATATCATATGTATTTATATATGCATATGTATTTATATATGCATATGTAAATATTTACATAGATACAAATATATATTTTACATGTATTTTATGTATATTTACATTTGCAAATGTGAAGATAAAAATTTACGTGAGTTGTCTTTATTATATTTTTGTACCTTTCTATATGAATGCATATATAATATGCATATATGTATGTATATATTTGTGTGCAAATTCCCATGGAGGCCAGAAGAGGGCACTGGATTCCTTACTGGAGTTAGAAGACTATTCTCTAGCCACCATGTGAGTGTTGAGAACCGAACCAGGACCTTCTACAAGGGCAGCAAGGGCTCTTAAACGATGAGCCATTTCTCCAGCCCCAACTTCCTTTATCCCTTCTTTCCTCCCTCCCTTCCTTCCACTTTCGGAGATAACAAGGAGTGCAAGTATTTTTTATAAGGGTACATATATAAATGAACCATCAAGATGAGAAGATCTGGGAAACCGGAGGATGGGTGTTGGGGGATGGAGACAGGGAAATGTGGGAGGTTGCCTGCCCAGGCTGCCTAGAGAATTGTAAAGAAAGCTGTGCTGTCAGCAAATACTTGGGACTTTTGCCTTGTGATGTTGTCAAAACATGATACTATTTTGCCTTTGTAAGAGCACACATATTTAACAGTCAAAGTGGTGGACATGCGTGCCTTTAATCCCAGCACTTGGGAGGCAGAGGCAGGTGGGTCTCTGTGAATTCAAAGCCAGCCTGGTCTGCAGAGGTAGTTCTAGGGCAGCCAGAGCTACACAAAGAAACCCTGCATCAAGAAAATCAAAATGCAAACAAAACAATAGCAACAACAAAAGAACACACTTTTTTTTTGGTAATAGTATCATCTCCAGTCCGAGAGAGCAGTTAAAAACTTGTTTGAAATTTTAAAAAGTTATTTTTGCATATTTATGAAGAGATGACTCATTAGTTAAGAGCAGATACTAGTCTACTAGAGGACCTGAGTTCAGTTCCCAGATTACACATTGAGTGGCTCAAGGTCACCTCTGACTCCAGCTCCAGGGAACTTGATGTCCTCTTCTGGTCTCTGAGGTCACCTGCACTCATGTGCACACCTACACACCCACTCCTTCACACAGAATTAAAAATAAAATAATTCTTTAAAAGATGTTTTGGGGCTAGAGAGATGGCTCAGCAGTTAAGAGCACTGACTGCACTTCCAGAGGTCCTGAGTTCAATTCCCAGCCACCACATGGTGGCTCACATCCATCCGATGGCTTCCTCCATCTGGAAGAGGGATCCGATGCCCTCTTCAGATGTGTCTGAAGACAGCGACAGTACACTCACATGCATGAAGTAAATAAATAAATCTTTAAAAAAAGATATTTTGAAGTCAGATCTGTAGTTGTCTTCCCATGCCCAGGCATTGATATCATACCAAGATTGCCTTTAGGGCAAGAACATGGAAAACATGACTTGCAAATACTGGACTTCTAAGAATAAGTGAGAACACTTACCCAAACTACGTTGCATTAAAACGCTGACTATGTGGCAGTTGCTATTATACAATAAGAGATTTGGCCAGAGCATGTGATTTAATAATGGAGACACAGGTTTTTTTTTTCCCTCATTCTCCCTAAGGACCTAGAGTGGACTTTAGAATTAATGGGTGAAGTGCAGCCCATGTATTCACATAGTATGTCTATCCTAACTATCCTGGCTATACCGTAGCTAAACTTCTCTTCTATTTTGGAGTTGGTAGGTCAGTGCTTGCTCTACTATGGGCTAGCTCCTTCCCCTGTCTGCGGCTACTGACCTACTCTCAAGAGACTTTGTCGTCCTCCCTTTAGTCCCTGATAGTCCATTGGCTCATCTATGCCACTCAGCGAGCGGCAGAAGCCCTCTGGGGTGCCTAGATACACTGCTGTTTTATTCTGTTTTCTTGCTTGGGCTCCTTGTAATTCCCCGTGTGTATGAACCTCACCCTGGAGCTTGACCACACTGAGAAACATGAGCAGCACAGGTAGAGCACAGTTTGTTGGGTCCCAGAGCCCAACCTCATATCGGACAATGTGTGCTACAGGTACTCGGGGAAGAGCACTTTCCTAAGTGAGAACGCCTTCTAGGTCTTTGTGAGCATCTGTAGTGGGGTTGGAAAAAATGATTTAGGAGGAAACTTTTAATTGCTCGCCATATCCTTTGCGGCCAAGGTATTTCTCAAGAATACCTCAGAAATACTGTTTGCAAGTGGCTTGTTGTGACTATGACAAAGCAACACCTCGTTTATACCCACCAGTAAATGGCCTGAAGTGATTACTGTGAAGGGCAGGACCTAAGACACCGAGGGACTGTCTAAGTCTGTTAAGAATGCAGCAACAAAACCACCACAAATTAGGTGATTTAAAGCACTTGGAAATGTATTCTTCATCATTCTGAAATCTAGTAGGCCCAAGGTCTAGGTGACATCAGCTTTGGCAACTGGTGAGGACAGGCATCTTGCCTGTAGCTGGTGCCTTTTAGCTTCATCTTAATGCGGTAGAAGGGCATGCCTATGTCTCCTTGATAAGTGGTCTCATTCAAGATAATGTTGCCCTCATGACTATCTGCCTCTCCAAGATCTCGACTCCTAATGCTATCCCTTGAGTGCAGGTTGAGTTTTCAGCATAAGAATGGAGAGTACATTCAGACAGTGGGAGCAGAAGTTATGGAATGTGGACTTCTAAGGAAAGCAACCAGAATGATGACCTATATTCCTGTAGCCTGCAGCTCTATAGCCCCCGACCAGCATGATGAACTACATTCCTATAGCCTGACAATCTATAGTCCCTAACCAGTATGATGTACTATACTCCTGTAGCCTGCAGCTCTATAGTCCTGAGTTATAGTTCAACATTTTGTCTCTCATTGCAGGTCAGAAGGCCTTACTGATGAAAGAGCCACCTTAGGAAGCTACCAGATGGTGATACCCCCTGCAATTTTTTTCTGGGAATACCCCTACATGTCTATTCATCTGTCCCAGGCTCCCCAGGGCTTCTTCTTAGGTATGTGGGTATTATCAATGTGACAAGTTCAAAACCCAGAGTGAACCCCTTCCCTTCCCCCCCCCCCCCCATTGACTGCTTAGAGTTCTAGAAAACAGAACTTAAGAGTAGGGGCTGGACCCCATTTTAAAAGAGTCTCTTTCCTATTGTATGGGTCTTAGTTCTTGAATTAAGTGGAAACAAGAGGGAGGTTGAAAATCAGGAGTGACACTTTCAATGAAACACATGGGATACTGAGATTTCTCAAGGGCCTGGGTGACTTAATTTCCTCATCCACAAGTGGGTTTAACACCTGATTGTAGTATAACACTGAAACAAGCACTGTGTGTCTTTGGTGATTCTTATTTAGATGCCTTTTCTTCATTTCTTGTGTCAGCATCACAGTTCAGGTGCTTAAGCGATCTCCACTGCCGGCAGCCTCCAAGTCAGTGTGAGATTCTCACTTCAAGTCCTCGCTCCTACTTCCATCTTCAAGAACCGCGACCGAAGAAGAAGAATTTACCTAAATCACAAGGATGCACTGTGCGCCATGCATAAAAATCGTTTAACGGCCTCTTAATGGAGAACAAAATCTTCGACCTTCAGTTAGCACCCTTTCAGAAACAGTCTCCCCGGGGTTTGCTTCCATTGGCTCACAGCAGAGCGCACTATTATGAGCATGCTCAGTAGGCTAGACTCTACGTTACTTGCTCCACATATAAATCATTTCGTGTAAACATGATCTTTAGTGCTGTCCTCTAGTTCTCCATGTTGCAGAAGAGGAAAGAATGGCCCAGAAAGACTGTGGAACTCACCCAGGAACAAATAGCTTCTTGGCCACAAAACTGAATTGCTGTCTGGCACTTTCTGATTTGGGTCTCTGGCTCCAGAGCAGCCGGGGGAGGGCGAGCAGCTAGGGGCTCAGAATCAAAGGATGGAGGAAGACAATCTGAAAGGAGGGTGCTGGGGAGGAGGAGGAGGCAACGCTTTCTTTCCCAGGTTGTTGGTGGGAAGTGGCTACCTGCACTTGAAGAGAACAACACGCTGGTCCCAGCTCCAGCAATCTTACTGTAGAGGCCATTTTGCTACACAGAACACCCAGACCAGCAATTTTCTGCGTTCTTGGAGCTCTATTTGATTCCTCTCCCAGCACAGAGGTGGATACTTGGGATGTGATTACTGCCTCAGAGTAGTCAAATCTCTTCTCTGGGATAGGAAGGACTGAAGGGGCGGCCAGATGACTGGCTTCCAGTTCACTTACAGAAACCTGGAAAGTTTTCAGTCTTTCGGAAGTGGTCTGTGGGTAATCAGAGATGGTCAGACTGCCAGGGTGTTTCTTCAACAAGATGTTTCCTCCTGACTTCTCCAGCAGCCTTATCCTAAGCCCAGTGGAAGGAAGGTGTCCGGCTGTCTTTACCTTTGTAGCCGGGTCCTGCCTGCCCGCATACCTACTGCGAAAGTTCCAGGTCGCGGGGCTCCAGAACATCTCAAAAAAAAAAAAAAAAAAAAAAAAAAAAAAAAAGTTTGACAAGGCTGTGTACAGGCCATACTTAATGTTGGGGGATTTTTGTTAAATTCTAAATACTACAGTCTAAGATGTGTGTGTCCTACATAAAAATTTGAGTTTTCACAGGGGTTAAATGACTTGCTTGATCAGGATCACCCTGTGCAGAGCCAGGACAAGCACTCTGGTAAGAGCGTTTTCGCCAGATAACACTGAATCCAATCCATGGGGACACGCAGGGGGTGGGGGTGGAGGCAGCATTTGGGCTTCTTTGCCTGCCGCATTGCTCCGCCCCCAGGCTTGCTCTTTGTGGATGGACCGCAAGATTCCCTGCATTACGGGGAGCCCTAAGCAGGCACCTTTAACCTTGAGCCTGCTCCCTTGCGACCTCCAGAGGGCCAGGGTGGTTTGGGACCGGTGTGATAGAGCACTTTTCTAGTTTTAACGACTCTATTTGCATAACGGAGACCGCGCTTCCTCCCGCCGGTCTGCCGTGCTTTTCTTCCCTCCTTCCCGGTCCTCTGTACCCACATCTGTGGTCCCTCTCTGCTTCCCAGAAGATCCCTTCTCAAGGGGACTCACTCGGAGCTTGAGTCCCGGGCTCTTCTCCCTCGGCCCGGCGAGATCCGGAGGCACCTGGAGGAGTTGAGTTGAGCGCCAGCCTGGGTTGGGGAGCCGCCCTGGCACTGCCCGACCCTAACAAAGGGAATCGGACTGCGCGCCGCGCGAGCGCTCGGTGGGCTCAGCGACCGCCGCCGACTTCCCGATTGAGAGCGCTGCAAGTGAGTAGGGGCGAGGCGGGCGACAGGGGTCTGAAGGAGGAGTGCAGGGGTGCGCTGAGAGGCAGCCCCAGTTGTGGGAGTAGGAGCCGCCGCCCCGGGCTGAGGATGTCTGTCGCCGGTCCAGGGGAGGACCGCCTTGGCCTCCTTTCCCTAACACCCCCCCCCCCCCCGGCACGCCAGCCTGCGCACCCATAACAAACCCACGTGTGCGGGGACGCAGGAACCTACACCGCAGCGTCTGTATTGTGTAAGGCGTTGCCTTGCGGAGTGAGGGTTTCTTTAGATCTTGCTCACTGTGGTAACAGAGCAGGAAACCAAGTCCGGTGGAAGGAGAGGGGGAGCGCAGGCACCACAACAAACGCACGTGTGTCCCTGCTGAACCTCATTTGGACAGGTTATTGTTCCAGCCAAACGGGTGCGACGCTTGGAGGCCACCTACTACTGCTGGAGGGGTGGGGACCTTTCGCAGCGGTGCTCTGTGAAGGGACGGACTAAACCTGTTGATTTTTAAAGGGGAAAAAAAAATACAAACAAGAAAGAGCCTACAAAAAGCCCCCACCAGACCCGCATGTATGCTTCACCCTTTGGCACGGGTTTGGAGGTGAAACCTACAAGCCCTTACCTCTCCTTCGAGGTTTTCTTAAGAGTCGTTGGCTGAACTAAGGATCTGTAGGGTACCCTTCTAAAACAGACCCTGTCCGACACACCATTGTCCTGGTGCTCTGGCGACTGCCCCTGTCGGGGAATCTCGAGCGCCTCCCTAGCTTGCTGAAAGAATAGTGCATTTTAACAAAATCCACCAGTGAGATCTTGGGTTTCGCTTGCTCTTCGCCTGGGAGCTCCCTGTGGCTAGACATTTCAGGTGTCACTGGCTCCTGGGCACACAAGGCCACTCGGGGCCCCTCATCTAGACAGGGACGTATTGGAGGCTCGCAGAGGTAGGTCCGCTGTTTGCTGTGCCTTCCCCTTAACTTTCACTCTGCCCACGCTGTCGGAATTTTAGCGCATCGAGGTCTGGGCTTGTCAGCTCTGAGGAAAAGTTGGGGACAGGAAGGGGGTGGTGAATGGATCCTAGGCGACCTGTGCAAGAGTGACAGCATCTTACCAATCTGATGCTTCCCCCTGTGGAGTCCCTGTGGAGACTAACCTGTCTTTGAAGAGAACTGGACAGCCTTCAACCGTGTGCCATTGTTATTGAAAAGGTCCAGGCCGCAGCTAGGGAACCTTTTTTATTTTACAGGCAGGAAGCTGAGGTCTGAGAGTTCAGCCCCTTGAGAACGGGTCTTCCAACTGCTCGGCCTTCATCCAGAGGATTCTGCGGTCGGCTTAAAAGGCAGTAGCCTCAGGCAGAGCAGAGTGAAACAAAGAAAATAATTCAAATTGGAAGCTGCGCCCTTCCATTATACCTTTCAAGAGTTCTCTGTTTAGTGGAGAAGAGAGATTTAGCATTTCCCCCACTTCCCAGCCTGTCCTGCTTCATAACTTCGCTCTGCTCTCCTGGCTGCCCCCTTGTTCTCAAATTGAACTAGGGCCAACTGGAGAGGCTTAGATGTTTTGCGGGCGCCTTTGTTCGGGCAGAAGCAGGGGCTGTTGACATCAGCCCCGCTGGGAGGAAAGTGTCTCTTGTAGCCAGCTGCTCCTGAGCCCCTCAGTAGAGAAGAAGCATTGTTTTCATTGATTTTATTTAATTAATTAATCTATTATGTATGAGTCCCGTGGAAGTAACTGTGCCTTTTGTGTTTAGCAGAGAAGCAGGCAGAGAACACCGAGGTTGGTTTCTCCAAAGCTATCTAGCTGTGGTCTGAGGCTTTTCTCTGCATCCCCTCTCCACCTAGGTGGGCTTCCTTCCTCCTAGTCGTGTTTCCTTTCCCCTTCATTTCCAGGCTGTTTAACTTTGTAATGGCAACGTAAAAAAAAAAAAAAAAAAAATCACAGCTCTCAATTTACAGGAATAGGAGAGAATTTATTCTGGAGCCACTTCGGGTGACCATGGCCTGGGAACAGAGATTTAGATTATCTCAAATTCTAGGTTGCAATGTGGAAGCAGCTTCTTGGAGTGTTCAGTTTTACTGAGCGGAGAAAGTTGTGCCTTAAGGAAAGTTTAAAATACATTGGCAGGTACATCAGAGAGGCAGGTACCTACGAATTTGGGGAACTGTTCTATACTACCAAGTGGGATTCTTAGCTTTTAGACTGGTAGAAGTTAGTTTCCTGCTAAGTTAATAGATTCTAAAAAGGCTTTTTATATGTTGCCAAAAGATGTTAGTTCCAACACAGGGAGTCATTGGGGGGGGCGGTAAGGGCAGGAGGTGGGCCAAGAATGGACTGGGGTGAGGGAGTGAGAGGGAGGTGGGGGATGGTCCAGGAAACTGCTGTTCTGGAGGACCAGAATCTAGCCCTAGATAAAGTAATTAGCCCCTGGACCTGCAGAATTGCAGTCTCCGAAGTGTTGTAATTCTTATCCAAAGACAGGGACAACTTTCTGGAGTTTCTGTTCCCAGTCAGGTGAGGTTGTCTCCTCGGGATGGTAATGAAGTTGAGGCTCCTTTTGTTTTCACATGGGAAAATTAAGGACTGGAGAAGAGAGATGACGAGCTCCAAACACACAGTCCACCTGCTTTTAATGTCCCTTGTTGCGTCAAAGGGAAGGTGTTGCATCAAACAAGTTGTCGGTACCCCAGAGTAAAGTCAAAGTTAGGTTGCTATAACAACACCCTTGAATCCTAAAGGATGTAAACAGGGTTGGCTTCCAAGCAGAGAAATGGGTGCTGAGGGCAGGTATGAGGTGGAGTATTGCCTTTAGGATGAGAATCACTTTTCCTTGGCTTGCCAAGTGGTTCATTTCCCTCTTGCCCCGGGAGTTGCTTTGCAAATATTTGCAAAGCAAAGGACACAGAGAGACTCCACTCAGCTAGTCACTGTAGTTAACCTCGTGGGTTCTATTTTTTTTTTTTTTTTTTTTCCCATGATTCTGTCAGTCCTTGCCCTTTTTCTTCTGTGTAGTATTTTCGACTAGGGGCCTTAGAGTCTGAGGAGGGCATGGGCCT
>NC_034601.1:18548057-18575124 GCF_900095145.1 Mus pahari
CACAGAGAGACTCCACTCAGCTAGTCACTGTAGTTAACGTCGTGGGTTCTTTTTTTTTTTTTTTTTTTTGCCCAGTGAACCTGCCAGTCCGTGCCCTGGCTCTCCTGGGAAGTAGATGCTGCTAGGGGCCTTAGAGTCTGAGGAGGGCATGGGCCTTAGTTCAGTGTGTGGCATTCCTGAATAAGAACTTGATTAGGGAAACATGATTTTTTTTTCTTGCTTCTCTGTATGCATTCTCAAACTTCATGATAGTGGTGTGTCAGGGAAATGTTAGTGATCCCCAGAAACACAGACAGGAGCCGATCTGATGCAACTCACAGCAGGGTCTTTATTCTATTTGAGCTGGCTCAGCCCCCCTACCCCTGCAATGGTGGGGGAAGTCCCCCAATGTCTATGAGGGAAAGGCTTTATAGTAAGCAGCAAGCAGGGGTAAGTGTGTAAGCATCTAATTGGAAAGCTCCTGTGGCTTTTAACATAATTGGCTGGTGCTGGGAGTCATTAACATAAAGTTAACTTCTGCTCCCCTCGGCATTGGTGGTCGTTAGGCAAGGGGTGGGCTTGTAACCTGGGGTGCAGGTTTGTTGGGAGAATAACCAGGAGACACAGGTCTTGGGGGTATAACCTGGGAACTCTGCTCTTGTTGGGGATTAGCCTAGAGACTGGAGCTAGGCACAAGTTTTGTTGGGGGGCAACTTGGGAACTAATACTAGGTACCAGCCTGTTAGTGTACCTGAGTTCAAATTTAGGTCAGGTTCTCTAAAACGGAGTCTCAATGTAAAAGCTTTGGCATGTCAATAGCACACTGACTCCCATAGCTGTGTTCTATAGACTCACTTGCAACACTAACATATTATTGCAATGTTACTGTACTGTATTAACATGCTAGAGATGATTCTACTAAGTAATTACTGAAAAGGTCATGTCAGATTTCATAATCAGTTTTCCAGTTATACGAATGAGACGTTCCCATTGCAGAGCATTCACAAAATTCAAAAAAGGACTGAGAAACAGAAATCAAAAATTCCACTATCCCAAACAGCCTTGCACTATCTGGTAATTTGGTTTCTGGATTTTTGTTTAAAAAAATAAAAAAATTGTGTGTGTGTGTGTGTGTGTGTGTGTGTGTATATATATATATATATATACACATATGTATATATTTATATTGATTTTTTGTTTTTAAAATAATATACTAATATATTTGCTTGTCTGCATGCATTCTCAAATTTCATATTCCCTTAGCTGTGTTTCTATAGGCTCACTTGCAACACTAATATATTATATAGTATATAATATATACAATACATATAATATTATAGTATTAAATATAATTATATAAACAACATATGATATAACATAATAATATAATGTATAAATATATATACATTTAATATAAATATATATTTATCTCTATGGCTTTGTTTTTCTTTTCAAAATAATTGAGAATCATTGTATGTATAGTTACAGCTTTTGTATTTGATACTTTATAATAAAGTTTTGATGATGACCACATTAGCTGCCTAGCACCTTCAAGTTTACAAGTTCCCTTGGAATCTGACCCCTTTAAGGCTTGTTTCAGTGAGAGCATGTTTTCTCACTGTTCCCTGCTTCTCTCCTGTCCTATCCCTGCCTCAAGCCTTCAGATGTTAGCCAGTTTTTCTTTGAGAAATGCAGAGGTGCTGACAGATACAGTAGAGGGAGAAGGACCCTGTGCATGCATGGCCTTTGAGCTATGGTGATTTTGTGGTCCCTAAAAACTCAATAGTAAAGTTTCTGTAAATGCTCAGTGAGCCACCTTAGGATCATTTATTAATTCATTGACACAGTGAGTAAAAGCCTTATAGTCTAAAGGAGGGGGGACCTGGGTGACAAGAGAGAAAGGTCAGACGCTATTGATCACAGAGGAGATAAGCTCTCCTGCCTGAAGCAGTGGAGGCCACGCTGGGAGGTCCTTCCGTACCTGTTTCAGTTGATACTATGATTCACTTTCTTGAATTTCCACAGGATGGAGTCTGATGTCGGCTGTTGAGGAAACTTAGGAGATTTGCTCTAACAACACATGAAGTCTTCAAGTGAAAGAGCATTAGAAATGTAGAGCCCAAGCAATTCAGAATTTAAATTCTTGGCTTGCCGTTCACTGCCCGTGTAGGTATGGACAAGCTACTTGTTGGGGTTCAGGAATCACCACAGAAACCATAGCAACACCTATCTCCGTTTAGCAAGAGTACTTACTAAACGCACACCCGAGACTGAACGTTCAGAGCCACAAAAAGGACTCTGGAGCCTAATGGTGGCACCAATCTGTCCTCAAGGCAGACTTTTTAAAGGAAAAGCCAGGTTTAAAAGTTTAAAGGAAGGCAGTGAAGTGACACAACATTTTTTTTGCTAATTAGACAAAGTATTCTCGGCTATCCTTTGAGCCGATTGTTCCTAGGTGAAATAAGAGGAGAGGTACAGATTGTGAACTGGGGAGTTTGGTACTTTGAGATAATAGAGTACAAGTGTTTCAACCATAACCTTTTGTGTTATTTGTAACCCAACCATTCTTCAGGATCTGCCATGGATAATTACTTCTGGGAAGTGGAGTCTGAGACCCTGAACTTCATTTCACCTTATGAGCAAAATGGAGATGGAATACAAAATGGCTACAGTTATGTTAAAAGGAGCAGGCTTCAATAGTACTTAGTATCAATTAGTGTTCTCTGTGAGAGCAGATAGCGGGCCTAATTCCACAGGGCAGTTGTAAGATGATATTGAAGGTAAAAGGCCAGTGCCTGGTTAAGCCCTCAGTAAGTGCTAGCTATTATCATTAATAGAAGTTGTGGCCCTCATGGTTTTCTTACCATGAAAGTAGGGTATGGCTTTTTGTTCTTAGGGAAGGCTAATTAAAATGGAGACTCTTGTCATCCAAATAGCAAATCAAGAGAGAAATAATCTCTTGCACAATGAAATTTTCATTTTGTTTATTATGAAAAACTTCAAACACACATCAAAAGTGCACAGTGAGTTCGGTACCTCTCGTCCACTCCTTATGAAAATGCATGGCTGGCCTATAACCCTGCCTCAACCCCATGCTAACTTTAAAGCACGACCCAGACATCTTATCAGCCTAGCCATAAATAATTCACTCAGCCCAATGATGCATATTGAAGGCACTGAGTTGCGTTGGCTTGGGGCCTGTCTCTTGTCTCGCCCTTATGGAACCCTTCAAGTTTGTGGGGAGCGGGCCAAAGAGGGAGGGCACAGCAGTCCTGGGAACTTTTTCAGCTTTACTGGTCAAATACAGAGGTCATGCCATGCCCCAAAGAGACAAAGAGAGTGTAACGAACACAGAAGTTAGAGTCAGGAGACCTGATTTGAGCAAGAGCCACCTCTTACTACTTGTCTGCTTTTGGCAAGTGACGTGGATTTTTTTCAAGTACGTTTACAGAAAATTGGTGACGACTGATTAAAGTACTTGAGGTGGCCAGTGTTAGTTAGGCCTCCCACACTTAAGCCCAGCTTTCCTTCCAGATAAGCAGTGTATCTTAGGGGTTGAAGGAGGGCTCTTAGGCTGAGGGCCCACGCTCACCACCCTGTCAGATGTAGTAGTCAAATTAAGCCCCAGTTTACTGGGACTCCTGTCATTCCTAAGCCTAGCCGGTGACGTGTGGTCCCTGGCTACTAACAAGTACAGTTTAGAGCAAGAGGCAGGCCACTCTGGGTATGCCGTGCCAGGAACTCAGCTGTTGCTCCTTTCCTGTCCCCTCTCCACTCTGATAGCAAATGTAAGTTGTATGCAAGTCTAAAAGGCTTCCTCATGAGAATAATAAAGGAACTTACTTTATAGTAGTCAGATAATAAAAAAACTCACCTCCTTCCTATAATCTGGTCCTCCACAGTCTGTCTGTTTGCCTGCAGGCCTGGAGAGCGAGCCCTGGGTACATGCGCATCCTAGGCAAGTGGTCACTAAGCCTTGCTCTCAGCCCTTCCTTCCACTTCTCCAAAGTGATTCCCTTTTACAGATGGAGCAAGACCCTTTCAGCCCCTTCTGCCAAGTAGTCATGCTCCTCCTATACGATTTGTTTGTTTGTTTGTTGTTTCTTGAAACTGGGTTCTCACTGTGTGGCCCTAACTGGCCTGCAACTTTAGCTGGCCTTGAACTCACAGAGATCCACCTGCCTCCCCAGTTCTGGGATCAAAGGAATGTGTCACCCTGCCTGGCTCAAAAGTACTTTACAGACTTAGTTTATGGATTACGTCATGTCTGCCACTTTACAAATGGGTCTTTTCAGTTTTCTGTACGAAATAGAAGTCTCCCTGGCAGCGTGTGCTTGATATATTTTTGCACAGCTACACCACTGTCTATATTCCGAGTACATTTACTTAGCTGATCTTGGCCTGCAAGATACGTTTGTCTGTTTTCATAAAATATATTTTGAGTGTTTGTACTTTGCATATATGCAAGTCAGTTGTGAATGTCGGTGAGCAACAGGAAGCCAGCTCTGGGGAGGAGGGGGGCAAGTGTGCGAGACCAGGGAGGGAGAGTGAGAACCAGGTCTGGAAAACTGGACTTGGTAGCTGCCCAGCTCACCACTAAGAGACTGTATTTGGATGGAAAGATATTTTTGGAACTAGCCTGACCTGGTTGGGTGCCCTCAGCTGCAAGTGAAAACACTGGGGAGTGACGTCTGTCGTCGTTGTCAGCTTCTCCCCCATCCCATGGAGCCTTCCAAGGCTGATTCGATTCTCAGGGTCAGGCTTAGAGATATTGTGGGGAGGACATGGAGATGAGAGGTGGCGTGGTGGGAGGGTGTGAGGGGGAAGTGAGAAAAGGTGATGTTTGTTCTCAGGCTCTGCAGGAGGAAGGTTTCCACTCCATGTTGTGTTAGATCCGTTTGAAGGCTATGCTTCCCTGAGTCCTGCTCACAGAGGTGGGCTATTGGACGATGGGGCTTATGACACATTGGCAAGGAAAATATATGGAAATGGGAGCTTTCTTTCCATCTTTCGTTTTCTTTCCTTCCTTCCTTCCTTCCTTCCTTCCTTCCTTCCTTCCTTCCTTCCTTCCTCCCTTCCTCCCTCCCTCCCTCCCTCCCTCCCTCCTTTCTTTCTTTTTGTTTTGTTTTTATTTTTTTGTTTTGTTTTGAGACAGGGTTTCTCTGTGTAGGCCTGGCTGTCCTGGAACTCACTCTGTAGACCAGGCTGGCCTCGAACTCAGATAGCCGCCTGCCTCTGCCTCCTGAGGCTTTCTGTTCCCCAGGAATTCAAAACAGGAGGCCTCTCTCCTGGAGAGTCACACTGAATGCGACTGTTGTGGAAAAGAGAAGCACTCTGAGGAATGGGTGGGCTGGGTGTGGTGAGTGGTGAAGAAAGCAGAACTGCCTAGTGTGGGAGTGAGCTATGTGGAAAGGCAGAGCCCTCCCTGTCAGAACCCGGCAGAAACAGAGGCCTCTAGGAAGTCTGTATAGGAAGAAGCAAAAGACACAGGACGGAGGATACCGGATCAATGGAGGACAGAGAAACCAGTTTCCATTTACTTGGCAAACGTGGAATAGCATGGAAGCGTTCAAGGAGGCCTGACTGTCCTTTCCCCTGGATCTCGGCAGCCCTCCACTGTCCTGTCCTTGACCAGCTCAGCCTGACCTTATATTCATAAATTATGTTGACGTGAATAAATATATCCTATATGCTTTAGTTGACCAGGAAACCTGGCCCCTGGGAGAGAATGCTGTGTCCCAGGAGGATGACCGTGGAGTTCTTTTCCGTAGGGTTTGCTTCTGTCTCCTGGTCTGTAGAGGTTTTTTTTTTTTTTTTTTTTTTTACAGCACAGTGTCTCTGATGTTACTAGACACTTACTTATTTTTTTCCCCTCTGTTTCCTTTTGTTTAACAATCAAGGGAGCTCAAAGATGCTTATCGTGAGAGCACAGTGTCTCTGATGTTACTACAATTTTTTTTTTTTTTTTTTTTTCATTGCAGGACTGGTGCTCTGTGCATGCAAGGCAAGTGCTCTACCAGCTAGGCTATAGACCCCGCCCCTCATCCTGCTTAAACATTGTAGCAATCAACCCTCTGCATGAGTAGCCCTCTGGGCTAGAACAGAGAGTACCTACCATGCCACTTTGTATAAGCCTCGGATTAGTTTGACGAGGGAAACATGACACAGGTTTTACTGTGTTCTTGGTTCTCATTAGGCACTGTGTGTGTGTGTGTGTGTGTGTGTGTGTGTGTGTGTTCACCCAATCCTGACAGCAAGCTGGGATCTTGACATTAGTAGCTCCCTTTTGCAGGTGAGAGGAAAATCGAGGTTCAGCAAGGGCCAGAGGCTCGCCCACAGCCCTGCTGCTGTTGGGGGTGCAGTTCAGAGTGGGGATAGATCTCAACCTCTTTCTCTACACCCTCCTGCGGGTGTCTTCACAGCCTGTATTCCCCACGCCTTTGGGTCTGAGAAATGCTTAGTTTTGTCTGTGGGGAGACGACTCATTGAACAGTTTCTTCTCACTGGGCTGGAAGGAGTTTCTCACAGTTCCTCTGAGACAAATGAAAGAACTGATGGGCCGTGAGGTGGGTGTAGTGTGGTTCTTGCACCAGGCACGTGACTGTCCGTTTCTCTTTTTGGTAGGACTCACTTTGAGTCTCGCTTGGTTTCTCTTTTTCTCCCTCTTACGCTTTAAAGCTGTGGGATCCACTTATGATCACTACCTGGTGAGGAGCAGGGCTGAAGACACCCATTGACTAGCGTGACCTCGGGTTGGTGGCCTGTTAGCTTGCTACCTTCAGTGTTTTGAAATGTGTAGGTGGAACTTGAGGTTGGTATTCTTAAGGACTTATCTTGCAGATGTGCTGCTTAAACGACTTCTTCTTCTTTTAGAGAATATAGTCAACAATAATTTGTTCTTTAAATATTTATCGAGTACCTGCTATCTGTTTGACAAGAGACCACCTACTTAAAGCATATACTACTAGTGACTGACAAACTTCCCATACCTCCCTTTTACTTTCCTCTCAGGACCCTTAACTTCATTCATTCAATAAACCTCGAGTTCCCGCTGTATACCACGCACAGCGCTTGCTTTAGGATGTAGACGCGTAAGCTCTTTCTTTTTTTCCATCCAGAACTTGCTCAGAGGTACACACGGCTGCATGATTACAAGCTAATCGATGCATGTTAGGATTCAACTGTGTCAGCCTGGGGAGAAAGGTTTCCAAATGTGCTCCGAGAGAGGAAAAAGCTCAGCTAGGTGTTAGAAGGTAGCAGGGTTGCCCTTTTGACAGGAGAGGGAGGAAGGGCTGTACCACGGAGGGTCAAGGATGAGGGTCGGCATACTGCTGTGTTGAGGCTGACCCTGAGGAGGAGCATCAGAGTCGGGAAGTGGTGAGAGATGAAGGTAGGTACTCATGTGCGCAGGACCGTCTTTCCTCATTCCCTCTGTACCCCGCACTGTTATTACCTGTTTTTGTGGGCGAGGAGACAAAATCTGAAGGCAGTCTGGTGACTTGTTCAAAGGCAGATCATCCGGTGAGCGGAGGCGCTTGGACTTGATCGTGGGCATCTTGCTCTCCAGTCAGGCATTTGGCCTTCTCTCCAGGGCCTGCAGGGACAAGCTCAAGTCTGGTTTTGCTGGCCAAGATAATCTTCCTTTTCTTTCAGCCTTCCAAGGGGAGCATCCCTTGTCAAATCTTCATCCGCCTGCCTCTCAGCATTAACCCCCTTTGCTACACCAAGGCTGGCGCCTGATGTCGCCCTCTCCTGTGGCTTGGTTTTGTCTTCTATTTATTCTGCCAACCAGTAGACCCGAAATGTCCAAAGAAACCTTTATGTGTGACAAAAAGGACAATGAAGGGCTTTTTTTTTTTTTTTCTTTCTGAAAACATTTCAGATTCGTATGGGAGTTTAGGCATTACCTGGGACACATCTGGGATTGGCGTGGGCGTTGTGGAAGGTCTGGAGGGGTGGAACAAAGGTCTGTGGCTGGATGGGACTGGTAGGAAGGACTTGGGAAGGAACGAAATTCACTTACAAACGGAACTGTTCTGTCTTACCCAACCGTAAATGAGCTCTTGGGCTGTTGTCTTCATCTCCCAGAGTAATTTCTGGTTTGGAGCTGCTTTTGGTTTAGGGGAGAGTTGTAGCATAGATACTCAAAGTAAAGTTTATTGGAAATTATTAAATTGAGAACTCGAAGACAGAGCAATGAAATTACGGACTGAAATAAAACTATAGAATTACAAAACAAAACAAAACAAAAAACAATTGAGGGGAACACAGAACTAAGATATCCTTAGAGAAAATGAATAGATAACCTGGGAGTACCACGGCAGCTTGGTGGAGGACACGCTCCCAGAGTAAGTGAAGCTCTGGGTTCAACCCCCAGCAACGTGCACACCTTGGTAGGGGAACTGGATGGGAGTCATTAAAACCAAGATGGTGGCAGTGAAGGGAAACCTAAGGAGAATCCACAGCATGTGCTGAGGTAAAGAAATAGACCTGAAGTCTCAAGGTCCTTTAGAATGACCATAGGGGGAATTTCTAAGAATTCTATTTAAAAAAATCTTTACTGCATGGGAGTTGCATAAGGCCACTGCTGTATAAGTATACAATGTACTCTGATCACACTTCCTTCCAACCCCTATGGTCAGCCATCAGGGAACCCTTAAGAGGCACACGTCATTCTTGTCATTGCCCAAAACTTGGTCCCATACCACAGCTGGCTGCAGAGACCAGCAGGTCTCTAGATGGGGGTTCTCTGATCTGGGAGTAGGCGCCAGAGCAGGCTTTTCAGTACTGAGAGTATGAGGGTAAAATTGACTGAGTGCTAAACCAGACAGGACAGCCTGTGAGATCATGGCTCTAAAAAACAAACACGGAACAGAACAACCTGCTTAGGCTCATCTAAAATGGCATCATTGACCATGAGTGGGCAGAGTGCAAATCAGGTGAGAGACTCGGATGAGCAGGAAATTGTCTTTTCATGGGTATTTGGGACTCAATCGTGTAGACAACCTCCAGGCAAAAGAAAGCACACTGTAGATCATGAGACTCAGAAGCTGCGGGGGTGGGGGTGGTTGTGGGGAGGCTTCTTGGAGGAGACCGTTTGGCCTGAGTGCTTAAGGTGAGTTCTGAGGTTTGATCTGAGAAAAGGGAGTCACTGAGAACACTGAGGAGGAGTGAAGTGTGTGGCCTGTCAGGGCCATTGTGAGTAACTTGTGGCCAGAGAGCAAGGGCGAATGAATGCACAGCTGCTCTTAACCTTGTAGCCTCGGCATGCTAGCAAGCACACAGCGGTTTGTATAAATTGAACATTTGGCCCTGGTGTATAAACTGAGGCCATGACCTCTCTGAGGCAGGGTTGGGAGAAGCTTTATCATAGATATGAGGCATCTGGAAGAGGCCAGTGCAGAGAGAGAGAGAGAGAGAGAGAGAGAGAGAATAGATTGAACCTGGCCACCAGACTGGACCTGGCCATGAGAGGAGAGAGAGATGGGGAGAGCGAGAGAGGAGAGAGAGTGTGGGCAGAGGAACCTAAGAGAGGATGCCTAGAGAGGAAGACAAGAGAGTGACTAGCCAAAAAAATAGTAGGGTTCTATAGGAATGAGAAGCTGGGGGAGGGGAGCCCATGAGCTGGAGAAGTTTAGGCTAGGGGGCGGGGTGAAGGAGCCTGGAGGCCTCTGTATGCTTTGGAAGGCTAATAGGCCCCACAGATAACCTTCTCTCCTCCTTGGTAGTGACAAGGAATTGGCTGCTTTGGTTGGGGACATGGCTGCCAGAATCTGGGGCGATGGAGTTTTCTTTGGCCCTGACAGCAGCCCCATGTAACAGTTGTTTTTCCTGTGCTGATGAGGGTACTGGCAGTTCAAAGTGATTTACCTAAGGTAATTCAGTGTAAAGTTGTCTTAAACCCTATGGGTTCTCTGAATTCCAAAGCCTGTGGTTTCCTCTTGTGCTATGGCTTGTGGGCTATAAGGGAGACCTGATTAGCTACCTTACTGAAACAAACTTTATAAAAGGCAGATGTGAGATATGCTTTTCACAGATTGCATTTTTTAAAAGCATGAAATAGATTATTTAGGGCATGGGGAAGGGAGTTGAGAGGGTAGTAGGGACAGAGAAAGTGAGGGAGAGGGGCAGGGAAGAAGGAGAGGGTAAGGGAGAGGAGAGGAGAGGACAGGAGAGGACAGGAGAGGACAGGAGAGGACAGGAGAGGAGAGGACAGGAGAGGACAGGAGAGGACAGGACAGGAGAGGACAGGACAGGACAGGAGAGGACAGGAGAGGACAGGAGAGGCCATAAACACATGGAGGGGGTGAGGAGAGAAGGGGCAATGGGGGAAGAGGGTAAGAGAGTAAGGGAGCAAGAGCCACAGGTGGCATTTTATCAATGAACTTCCTATACATGTACTTACATACTTACATTTACCTGTGAAAGAAAATATACTTTAGCTTATAGTGTCTTAGTTACTGTTTCACTACTGTGAAGAGACGTCATAACCATGGCAAACTCTTATAAAGAAAGCATTTGATTGGTGGCTTGCTTACCGTTTTAAAGGGTTAGTCCCCGATTGTCATGGTGGGAAGCCAGCAGGCGTGGCACTGGTGTGGTAGCTAAGAGTTTTCTATTCTGGTTCGCAGGCAGCAGGAGAGACACAGAGACAGACACAGAGACAGACAGACTAGACCTGGCATGGTCTTTGAAACCTCAAAACCCACCCCCAGTGACACACCTTCTCCAACCAGGCCATAGCCTCTAATCCTTTGAATCCTTCTCAAACAATTCTACTCCCTTTAAATTTAAGCATTTAAATTATGAGATATGGAGACCATTCTTGTCTGAACCACCTCAGATTGTAAATTTTGTAGCTAAAGTTTTAGATCTGACAATAATCTATTGTCCAGACTCTGGTATCTCGCTGGTATAATGATCCCAGCTCACTTAATGACACCCTAATTTCCTTCTCATTAACAGGGGTGACGATTGTGCCACTGCCTAGTGTCATGTGTTTTTAATGTTCAAATCAGGCTACAGATATTACAGGATGCATAAAGATAGAAGAGCCACATAGAGGGTTTGTTATTGTGGACACAGGCTTTGCCTTCCTGAAGGCGTGCAATGGCTGAAGCACCCACAGGTGTCTGAGTGCTCCTAGCCATGGACTGGGTCCCTGAAGTGTTGAAAGAGGTGACTTGGTCAAGAGGCACAACACTCCGCATACTGATTCAGATAAGCAGCCCTGGCTTGCAGTGGGAGGCGGCAGAGAGGGCTCGGCAGGTACCTGTGTTGCCTGGCCTGGTGAGGGAGTCCTTTTTCCTGTCTTCCCTCTTGCTTGGGGGAATGCCTAGGCTAGGGAGTTGATCTAGATGGCTGTCAACAGCTCAGCGAGGGTGGAGGAGGATGTCCAGACGTGTGTACTACAAGGAGGAATGTGGGAACTACCAGGCAAGCAGTTCCCCTTCCATATCTGGGAGAGGCTGGTGGTCGGGAAAGAGACAGGCAGGATAGGGTTTGGCAGGGTGTGTGGTAGCAGTCTTCATTCTGTATGGGTACCTATGAGGACAAACTACATTCAGGAGGAAGGGCACCTAGATCTCGGGCTGATTTAATGCGGCCTGGAGTATCTTCCTTCTACTCTAGGAAGAATAGAGAGGGCCCCGGCATGGTCTGGAGGTTCAAAAGCCTTAGCATAGGGGAATGTGTGCCCACATGTGTAGGCATGGTCACACTACTGTAAATACCCAGTACAGCCCGTAGTGTTGAAGGGCTCCACCTGTCTGAATTCACCGATCTCTCAGCTTATGAGAGCCAGGCCAATGTCACCATGCTCAGTGGTAGACAGTCTTAGCCTTGCCCAGATGAGGCCCCGAAGCCAACAGAGAAACTACGGTTCTTTCATCTCTTGAACCATAGTTATTTCTTAGACTGCGGTTTCTTGGATGGTTGGTATTGCGCACAGCTCCAAGCCCAACACATGACTGAGCACTGGGGCGTCTCCTGGAATGAGCTCAGCAATCCTGGTGATCATAGGCCACGCTTGGCCACGACACATGCACAGCAGCCCTGCAGGGGAGGCTGGGAGAGCAGGTAGAGGGGGCCGTAGCTGTCTGGGGCAAGCACCACCTTGCAGCTGTGCTCAGCTCATGAAAGAATCCTTTTTTTTCCCCTACCTGTCAATTATGACCTTCGGAGGGAGAGTCAAGCAGAAGTGGAAGAGGAAGTGTGTTGTGGCTCTCCATGTGAACTACGCTGGGAAGCCAGGCTTGGAGCCTTGCTTGTCTGAGCCCCTTGGGAACCAAGTATATTGGAGTTTGTTCCAGGTGAGAGAGGGAAGGAGGCAGCCTGCCAGCTCTGACAAATGCTGCTTGCTGTAGGGCTGGAGGATGCTGGCCCAGGGCCTGAGCCGGAGGAGGCTAATGATGCTGTGAGGAATCAATCCCCCAGATGATGCTTCCTGCTGGAGGGCATGTGGCCGCTTCTCTTTTCATCTTCACAATGAATGTCTTATTCTGGGCTGCCCATTTGGAAAAGGGAGGGAGCAGGCGAAGAGGAGCCCTGCAGCCTCACCCAGGGCAGCACTCCTGCATTGGAAGCCTCCGTCCTACCCATGCCTCCAGGGACCGTCTTGGCAACTCAACAAGGTGAGGCTGAGCAGTTTGCTGCCACCCAGCCACCTTTATAGTCTCCCTTCCTCAGGAAACCCTTAGCCTTTGGGGGAAAATTCACATGCTTTCCAGCGAGGTGGACTTGGGTTTACATTCTAGATGTGTTGTTTGTCGTTAACTCTTTGAACTTCTCAGATGCTCATTTTGCATCACAGTCTGCAGTAATTATTCCAACATCATAACATTGACATGCATGCTTCAACTAGAGCTGGACACATGAGGGTGATCAACAAATAGCTGTTTCAAAGACCACAACTCAGTATCCAGAATCTACAAAGTACTGCAGAGAGGGGGGTGGGCAGAGACAGACAGAGACAGAGACAGAGATGGGGGAGCAGAGACTCAGGAGACAACTGCCAATCTATAATAGGCTGAAGAAAAATGAACAGGTAGTTCTCAAAAGAAGAAGCACAAATGGTCAGCAAATGTTTTTAAAAAGTGTTCAACGTCCCGAGACATCAGGGCAATGATCTGAGATACGTACTATCTCATCCTAATCAGAATGGCTGCCATCAATAAGTCTGATAACAAATGCTGGAGAGGATGTAGGGCAAGAGAAACCCTTATCCATTGCTGTGGGAGTGCAAATTATACAGTCATGGTGCAAATCAATGGAGAGTCCACAAATAAATGAATTAAAAAAAAAAAAAAGTTGCGGGAAATATTTAAAAAGAACCTCCAAGTTCCCATGCCCTATCCAACTACTCTCTGCCCACCAGCTCTCTGGCAGGGCCGGAGCTCCCTAGTCCCCTTCGCTGACACACCAGCCCCACGCAACGACCGTCTGTCTACCCCTCAGCCAGCGGCCACAACACCCAGCAACCTGGTAGAAACAAAACTCTAGAAGTTTATAATTAAGTCAGATTTATATATCAATAAATTCTCAATTCACAAGATGCCCCCACAATAATTTCAGAGCCAATCAATAATGATGCAAGCTGCCCCCCTAGATCAGACAGGTTATCCTAATTATTCCATTCCTATATGATATTCATAACTACCTGTGGCTATTTAAAACCACATGGGATCAGGACCCTCTTCCTGTCCGCCCGCCTCCATCTTGACTTATTTTCTCTCCTCTCTGAGTCATTCTCTGTCCCTGCAACTCTCCACTCTGCTTCCCTTTTCCCTGTCCAATCACAGGCCTCCTGCTGCCCCACCATTGTCCTCCTGGGCAGTGAGACTCTGTGCCCTACCTCAGAGATACTTGAACCTCCATGTGTGTTCATTGCTGCTCTTTTTTTACAATAGCAAGGAAACAGAATCAACTTAGATGTTAATCAATGGATAAATGGATTATGAAAATGTGGAACTTTCACAGAGCGGGATAGTATACAGCTGTGAAAAAAAGAAAGAAAGAAAGAAAGAAAGAAAGAAAGAAAGAAAGAAAGAAAGAAAGAAAGAAAGAAAGAAAGAAAGAAAATTGCAGGAAAATGGAAGGACCAGAAAAGTATAATGTTGAGTGAGGTGACTTTACCTCGGAAAGGCAACAAGCCATATGTCTGTCCTCATATTCAGCTTCTGTCCTATAGTCTATCCGTGCCCTAGGTCAGTGGGTGTGAGTGTGGGCAAACTTTAGAAAGGAGGCCAAGAGAGGTTGCTAT
This sequence comes from Mus pahari, assembly GCF_900095145.1. Lineage (NCBI taxonomy): Eukaryota > Metazoa > Chordata > Mammalia > Rodentia > Muridae > Mus > Mus pahari. The sequence continues at coordinate 18,562,297 of NC_034601.1, forward strand.
AAATCGTAAGGAAGGGCAGAGTGCAGGCAGAAGGGCCAGCATCAGGAAAGAGAATATTGAAGCTGTTATTCTCTAGTTTCAACGCCATCATGGTGTTTTTTTTTTCTTTCATTCTGTAGGGAGTGAGTATGTGGATGAAACTTTCCTGTTTCCAAGTAGCAAGATTCACGTTTGCATTCCAAAAGAGTCCAGCATGTGTTCTTCCTTTGAGGCAGTGTTTGTGGAAGCTGGGCCTTCTTTTTAATTCCATTGACCACTAGAGTAATAGAATTGGACATGACTAGTGCCTTACTTAGGGTTGCTGAGAGGAGACACCATGACCAAGTCATCTCTTGTAAAAGAAAACATTTAATTGGGACTGGCTTACAGTTTCAGATGGTCAGTCCATTATCATCATGGTAGGGAGCATGGCAGTGTCTGCTAGAGGAGCTGAGAGTTCTATATCTCGATCCGAAGGCAGCCAGGAGCGGAACCTGAGTATAGGAGACCTCCAAGCCCATCTACACAGTGATACACCTCCTCCAACAAGGCCACACCTCCTAATGGTGGCACTCATTCCCCATGAGCCAAGCATTCGAACTTATGAGTCTGTGGGGGCCATTCCTAGTCCAGCTACCACAATCAGTATGGAAGATTTGTCATACCAGCCCACTTAGAAAATGTGATCCTTTTGTTTAGATTTATTTACTTTAGTTTATGGCTATAAATGTTTTGCTTGCATGTGTGTCTGTGCATCACATGAATGCCTGGTGCCTGAGGCAGTCAGAAGATGACATCTGATTCCCTGGAATTGGAGTGATAGATGCTTGTGAGCTGCCATGTAGGAGTCAAACACAGGTCCTCTGCATGAGCAAGCGCTCATAACTGTTGAGCCACCTCCTCGACCCTGAAAAAGTGATTGAAAAAATGTTTTGGGGAGAAGGACTTTGTAACCTGATACTATCGCTTTTTTCTTCTGTTTATAACTTTATCTATCTAACTAAATCAAATCATTTACTACCACATCATTTAAATTGTAAATCATATTTCTTTACATAAAGTGTGGCTTTAATTACAAAATTCAAGATGGCAACTCTTTTTAATGGTTATTCTCAGTTGTTGCTCACCCAGTGGACCAGATTCTGCTAGGCACTGCACATACAAAGGCATGAGAAACAATTTCTGGAGGAGCTGTCAGTCTGTGAGGAGAGAGGGCCGTGTGTAGTGGAGCATAAGAGATGGACCAGTTGCTGAGGGAGGAAGAAGAATGACAAGGCCAGAGAAGAGATAGGAAATCCTCCCCCCCCAATTTTCCAGACATTTAAAGTAGGAGTCAGGAGGAAGTAGGACCAGATATGGGTCACTGTTGGGATTTGGCCCTAGACATCATGAGGTAGTGACTTTCTTGACAAGCAACCCTTTAGGCCATCTACTCCTGCTGGCATTTGAGTCCGCTTAGGTTGGGTTAGGACAAAGTCTACAGCCTTTTCCCAGCAGGTGGATCGGCACTGGCAGGAATGCCACCAAGCTTGATTATAAGAGAATATTATGGGCTACTTGTCAGTACAGCGTTCTTCCCAGGCTCAGGGTTCAGGTCAGAGGTGGGCCTTTCCGAAGGAGTGGGGATGTGGGGATTCATCCTTAGACAGGATCTACAGATGCAGAGCCTCCAGAGGCAGAGTAGGATTCAGGTAGTGTGGGCAGGAAGAGCTTCACAATCCAGGAGCCTTGACCTGTTGGTATCAAGTTGAGAGAGAGAGAGAGAGAGAGAGAGAGAGAGAGAGAGTAAGTGGGCAGGAGTGACATCTGCCGTTGTTGGAAAGTTCAGGGACATCGCAGGCAGCATTTAATGTCAAAAAGAACTGGGGGATTCAAGGTCTCAGTAATCTACTAACAACTGGCGGGTGCCCTGTGGTGGGCGTTTGATAAGTTATTTGAGACAGAAACATAAAATCTACAAGGCTGTTACAGGTCATTTAACTGATGAGGATGAAGATGAAAGCAAACGTGGACATCTTCAGTTGCTGGGCTCCACTCTGTGCCCGGGCACAGCACAGGGCTTTGTGTTTCTCTAATTCAGCCTGATTAAATCCAGTCTGCACCACGCCTGCCTCACAAAGGAAATAAAGGCGAGAAGTGGTGACTCACCTCCATCCTGCTGGTTTCCCTAGCTCAGATGCCATCTCCTCGGTCCTGGCTTCTGTTAGTATATCTCTATGTAGTCTCGATTCTGCCCTAAGCTAATGAAATTGAAGTCTCTGTGGGGTGGTTCTGGGTACTTCCCCAGTTGTTCTTCCCCAGGCAGCTGTGGACAGGAACCATTGTTCTGTCGTCTGCAGGAGTGTTTTATGCTCTCTCTTCTTTCTCTTCAGAAGGCTCACACCACCTTCTTGATAGCCAGGGTTTTTTCTCTGTGTCTCTCTGTCTCTGTCTCTGTCTCTCTCTCTCTGTCTCTCTGGGACAGGGTTTCTCTGTGTAGCCTTGGCTGTCCTGGAACTCGCTCTGTAGATCACATTGTCCTGGAACTACTTCTGCCTCGTAGGCGCTGGTATTAAAAGCACGCACCGACACCACACAGCCTAGGGTTCACTCTCTTACTCTCACCTAACAGCCTTGCTTCACATTTGCCTGAGAAATGATATTGATGAAGAGCGCATCGGTGTCATGTGTCTTAGTCAGTTCAGGTCACGGTAACAAGCAGTGTCAACTGAGGTTGAGAAGGCCACGATTAAGGCATTGACAAAAATCACTCCCTAGTTCCCAGCTGGTATGCATAAGGGCTGCTGGCTCACTCTGGTTTCTTCTACAAGAACACTAACACCATTAGTGGCGAGCCTTTCAGACTTCATCAGCTCCAGCTTCTAAGGCCATTGTACTGCATGTTAGGAATTCAACTTACGAGCTTTTGGAGACACTAGTACTGAGACCTTAACACACCTCCATCACCAAAGCTGTGTCCACGTGGTTCTCATTCCTTCCCATTACCATGGATGCTCCTGTGTCTTAGTCACCGTTCTGTTGCTGTGTTCTTGGTGTCTCTGTAGGACTCATATAATTGCTTGTGCCATCCCACTTTAAAGGCTTGTTCTCTTTGCTCTCTTCTTTAGCCGTCTTTCCTCACTTTCTGTGGTTGGCTCATTGTCACTGTGGAGTGGCCCACAGTGGCCTCTTTTCTGTACCTCAGTCCCTGATCTCATTCAGTTTGCTATGCTGACAACGCTCTTTTGGTATCTATGCCCCAGACCTTTCCCCTGAATCCCATGCTCGTATGTTTAAACATCCACTGGGAAACCTTCCTTGGGTGTGTAGCACACTCCCCAAATGCAGCAAACCTGAAACTGAGCTGCTGTCTTCTGAAGTAGCTACCACCTCCAGTAGACTTGCGTTAGGACTTAGAGCTCCTTCCAGATGATCCTTCTGGTCCCAATCCATGGATGCAAACAATGCCAGCTGTACCTTTGTAGTAAGCCAAGAGATGGATTAGTTATTTGATTCACCAAATCGTCCTCAAGTCAGGCTCGTCTCTATTTTTTTTTTTTTTTTAAAGATTTATTTATTTATTATATGTAAGTACACTGTAGCTGTCTTCAGACACTCCAGAAGAGGGCGTCAGATCTTGTTACGGATGGTTGTGAGCCACCATGTGGTTGCTGGGATTTGAACTCCAGACCTTCGGAAGAGCAGTCCGGTGCTCTTACCTACTAAGCCATCTCACCAGCCCCTCATCTCTATTTTTAATTTACAGGATAATTTTGTACCTGGGCCTGCTTATATTCTAGCTTCTATGTCTTATTTTCAAAAAAAAGCACCAGAATTACCATTTTAAAAGTGGCAGCAATGTGTAATTTCTTTTTTTCAAAAGCTGTAAATTGCTCTTCGACATCTGGCCCCCACAGACTGCCTCGTTCTTTTGCTTCTTTACTGAGGGCTGCACCTCAAACAGAACCTCAGAACCTCTGTGCTTTCTGATCCCTCGAAGCTGTCCCACTACCCCCACAATCCTGTGGTTTGTTCCACCTCTTCTGGCTTGTATGTGAGTGTCATTTTGACAGATAATTCAACAACCTTATATAAGGTTGCTTTCTCCTCTCAACTTGACTCTGCCCTTTTAGCCAGCTGTGCTGTTCCTTATAGCATACAAGGCCCGCTGACTTACTGACGCTCTGTGCTTTTCCAGTAGGGAGTTCTTTTTATGAGGCCAAGGGAGGGTTTTACCTTTCCTTATCCATAACTAGTCTCGTAGGACCCAGTTCCAAAATAAAACACTAGGGAATTGAACCAAATCCTCCCAGCACCACTTCAGAGTTAACCAGAGTAACCCACAGTTTATAGGTGAAAAGTCCGAGGCCCAGAGAGGTAAAGTGACTTTCTCAAAATAACACAGCTTGCCAGACTAGCGCGATGAGGGAGACCTCCCCAGTGTCCACACCATCAGCTGCTTTTTCTGGCAAGCCTGCTCCTCCTAGCATTCACCCCTTACTTAAGCTGCCCTGGTTTCCCACACTGTGTAGAGCAAACAGCCCCCACTGGGAGATGAAATCCCTGTGGATGTGACTGGAAGCATAGGAAACACAAATCGAATGCCCCATGATTAATTTCCAAGCAGAAATCAAGTTTTATTGTTAGCTTACTTGGTGCAATTGAGGTGAGGACCTACATAAAGTCGTGCATATTTTTGTAACTAATATTTCCTTTAAAGATATTTCCAAGAGCATACTAGGGTTTCAGTGATAACTGGGACCTGTCACGAGGGGCCTGGAGAGATGGCTCTGCGGTTAAGAGCACAGTGTTCTTGCCAAGGACCTGGGTTCAATTCCCAGCACCCACATGGTGGTTCAAAACCATCTGTAACTCCAGGATGATGCTTGCATTTTACCTCCCTGGGCATCAGGCATACTTGTGGTTCACAGACATACAGGTGAGCAAGGCACTCATACACATAAAATAAAAGAAATGTATCTTTTATAACCAAAGTCTAGCACAGAAGGCCCAAATGAGAAGGCTGTGTGTGACATGGTGTTCTGCCCCAGAGGGAAGGAGCGGGCAGGTGCCTCCAGGGCCATGGTGAGTCTGGCCAACCGCCCACACTAGCTAGACAAGGTGATGTTCTCTTTGACAGCCCGACTAAAAGGCCTACAGAGACTTACATTAGGAGTTCCTCAATAAAATGTACAAAGTGATCTCAGTGTTTCTGGGGGTGAGACCTCCCAGCTCAGAACCCAGTCCTTTTTTGTGCTTCACTTTAGAATTTGACAGGCTATCTAAGGAACGTCCGATATCTGAGAGGAGTTGAGACGTGAAAGACAGAAACCAACAGATAACACAACACACACATACACTACCACCACCACAATACACAACAACGACACAGAGATACAACAACAACAACAACAACAACAACCTGGAGAAATGGAGTCACTATAAAGAGCAGAGGAAAACGTCAGGGCTTGGGGCTATGGAACCCGCCAACCCAGAAGTAAAAGGGTGGTGATGAGCAATGAGAGCTCAGAGGGGGGAATGGACTCTTGGAATTAAAAGCATGAGAGCTGAAGGAAGTAGCTACAGGGTCCGTATTATAAAATTGGAATCAAGAAAGCCGTGGAAAGGAAAACGAGTGGGTTATTCTAAGATATCTGAATACTAAGATGTACCGAACAAGAGAACAGGAGTAGTACTGAAGGAGAGAGTGTTAGAGAAATAACAAGGACAGTGTAGGGCTCAGGGGGTAGCTGAGTTGGTAGGGTGCTTCTTAGCCAGCATGCTGGAGGCTCTGGGCACTGTCTCAGCACCACAGGAGCTGTGTACGCCTGTGAGCTCAGCTCTTGAAAGTGGCCACTTGACATGTGAGGATTACAAAGTCAAGGTCATCCACGGCTACATAGCAAGCACCAGGCCAGCCTGGCTACCAGAGGACCTATCTCAAATAAATGAATAAATAAATAAATAAATCACGAAACAAACAAATAGAACCTTCTCTTCTCTTTGTTTTTGTTTTGTCTTATTATTACCCCTTAGATGCCGTGTTTTCTGTGAAGAGACAGAACTGGTGTGGATTCTGATGGGGGGTGGGGGTTTGGGAGAATCTTGAAGGAGGTGGGGGAGGGGAACCCATAGTCTGAATATATTTTACAAAGAGAAAAACTATTTTCAAGGAAAACAAACCGGTAGAGAGAACTGAAGGGTGTAGGTGGCTAGATAAAAAAGGTGGAACAAAGCAGTACAAATGAAGAAGAGGAAAAGACACGTAGCGAACGAACGGACGGGCAAATGACAGCTGGACAGCGGTGGGGTGTGGCTCAGTGGACGAGCACCAGACAGCCAGTGGATGCAGATAAATAGGTGAGAAGTGAAACTCTGGGATCTGAACAGATTCTATGTGAGAACAGAAAGATGACTAACACTGGCTTAAAGACACTGAATCCAGAACTGTCCAGCGGATAAAGGCTCTTGTCATCTACCCAGACACTCTGAGTTCAATCCTCAAGAGTCCCCCAAACCAACTCCTTCGTGTCAATCTCAGACCTACACACAACACACTCACTATGGCATCCTCGTATGTGCACATGCACACTACATAAATAAATACATTTAAAAGTTAAGAAAAGTTTCAAGAGGATATGGTTTCTGAGACATTTCTGCCAGGCTTATGATAATCTATTAATCAGACTCGTGGGAGGAATAATAGTGTTCTCAGATGCAAGGAACGCCAGTTTTCTTGCCTCCCACAGAGGCTTTATGAGAAGCCACTGACTGCATCTGCTCCTCTAACCTGGGAGTTAACTAGAAAGAGTAAAGGGAGAGATAGCCTCTTACGCCCTGAAGCAAACTAGTTCAGGTTGGTGTAGGAGGAGAGAAATTCTCAGCAGGGAGAGCTTCAAGAAATCAAAAACCAAAGAAGCCTATTGATTGCATAACAGTATTTGGTTGGACTCTGATGAGCTGTCTGGCTTAAGGGGTTGGGGGAAGCAGAAGCTGGATTAGTGAGATTTATACGGAAAACCAAGCATTCAAACAGGAGACGGTTGTGGACTCCAGAAATGACAGTTCAGAGCCATGTGGGAAAGGAGTGAGCTGAGACACATCACATGTCTCTAGCGTGAACATAACCACATGGTCACATAATGAGAAGCTCGGAGGCTTACTTAAACGGAGTGGTGTAACTTCGTTAGGAGACGTATGTGGGCTCAAAGAGAACTAAGTCTTTTGCATAATAGGAAGTACATGACTAACACCTAATACTAAAAACAAGAGCCATGTAAGTATGTGGTTTACCTATGCCAGCAGGAGCATAGAAGTAGCTAAGAGATGAAAGTTTGCATTTCAGCAGCAGGAACCAAGGCTGTGGAGGGTGGGGCAGGGGCTGCTGCGACTGTGCTGAGCCTGGTGGAACTCAAGAAGGGTCATGAATGGGCTCTGCTTTGCCTAAAAAGGTGGCTCAGTGTTTCAAGTATCCAGATGGGTGCTGGGATTGCAAGAGTGACCGATGGAGTCCTGAGCTCACCTTGTGGTTGAGTATTTTCTCCATGGGACATCTTTTCCATATCGCCGTGTTAGATGACCTTTGCTGCTGCTCTGAAAATGAACTGGGCCTTTTCTTTTCTCTCTTTGTGTTAGGAACAGTTCCAGGGCTTTTTGTCCCCAGCTTCCATTTAATTTCAGCTCCTCCCTTGGAGTGAGCAGAGGTTGCTAGGGGGTAGCTCTGCCTGTGAAAGTCGCAGTCACTTCCCAGCTCTGTGCTTGGGTTCCTTACTAAATCTCTTGTCACTTTGTCAGCAAATGAGCAGGACACACCTTGCCTTACAGGACTATGTGAGGAATAGAAAAGTCAATTGGAACATAGTGCCTAGTGTGGCAGCTGATGAGAGAGAGAGAGAGAGAGAGAGAGAGAGAGAGAGAGAGAGAACAAGAACTTAGGGGAACAGCTGTAGCTAATCCTTGGTCTGAGATAGGAATCCCCTAATGCTGGGCTGGGCTGAGGCCTCACAGATGAACCTTCTAGAGGGAGCATGCATCTTGGGAGGGGTGGAGGGGGGCAGAGGGGATAGAGGGCTATCCCAGAAGCCTCTCGATGTTAGCAGATGTTCATATAGAGTTTCCATTACAGCGTCTTCTCACTTGACTTAAGTGCGCAGAAGATTTACAGGGTTGGTTCAGCTCTTTGGGTATCTTCTGGGTAAAAGCACTTAGCTAATCTACATGCATGCCCGAATGTTATCAGAAACACTGCCCACACCTGTGACAGGCCAGCCTGATCGTAAACAGGACTTGTTAGCATTGTTCTGCTTCCCGAGGCTGGGCCACGGCATTCTCAGGCTAAGTTCGAGGTCAGTTTGTAGGTTTCTTGGGTCGCTGGCACTGCACTTGAGGCCTTGACTGCGGTCTGTGGTCCATACCTCATGCCATCAGTATTTTAGAGGAAGCATTCCAGAAGGCAAGGAACCCCAGGACAGCCCCTTTCTTAGACTTTTTGTCTTCTGGGGGCTTCTGGGTGGGGAGAAAGGAGAGACTGGCTGAGGTGCTGTCAGAATAAGCAAGGCAGGGTAGTAGATTGCGCAATGAGGTGGGGATATTCAAACAGAACATACCCACGAGAAAGCCTTGGCTACCCTCGTGCGACCTGAAGGGTGATTGGTGGGAGTTTCTGGGAGAGGGTTGGGAGTGTGCGTGGACTGTAGCTGCTTGGAGACAAGGGGTCACATGCTCACATGGGCTGCTTAGGGATGATGAGGGGACCAGTGACCTGCTCAGTGTGCTCAGAAAGCCTCAGCAGGTAGCAACTCCAGTTGGTCCACAGCCTGTGATTGCTGCAGACATAGAGTCCCGGAGAGACTGTTTTGGTGGGGTAGTGCATTTCACACAAAATCCATCAAAAGGAGGTTTTGTTTTTTTTTTCGAAAGATAGTCAGGATGAACACAGAGACTTCATATCTACTGCAGCCACGGAGCGTGTACTGTCTCTGGGTCTGATCTGTTCCTTCCTCAATCTTGTGTGTGTCATTTGCCTAGCACAGGTTCCCACTACTTTTCTTTAACCCTAAAGGCCTACTCTCAATCTTTGAAGCAATATCTGGTTAGCCTACTTTATTTAATGATCCTTAAAGTCTACTCATCATAAACCAGGAGGGGCCCAGGAGTGTGAATGACTTGTATCTTTCAGGAATGTTGGAAGCCCCGTAAGCTATTTACTCTTAAGCTTGCAAAACCCCCAGGGAGTCCACAAGACCTCAGGAGCCTCCAGCTGTTGGGGCTCCAGTGATGTGTATATAGGGATAGTCAACTGGGAAAAGCCAGGGGAGTGGGTCTCTATTGCTGGTGACAGCTGGGTCTCAGAAATCCTGCCATTTGTTTGGATAGATTATCTGGTGAATTGCTTACCTATCTCTCACTAAATAAAACGTGGCTTAGAATCTAAGATGGCAAGAAGAGGCTGGCTACAGTGTGTGTGTGTGTGTGTGTGTGTGTGTGTGTGTGTGTTTCCCCATGAAGGAGGCTGGTGAGCCACTTGCCCAGGGCTCTTTTGTCCTGGGGAAAGCCCCTTTCTGAAGGACCTGGTGCTGATCTCTGGCTGGCTGTGAGCTTGCAGCTCTCTGAGCTGGCTGCCCGCCGTCATGCCAGAGTCTCTGGCTGGCTTTTGGTGTTTTGTTAACATTAATTATATACAGCAGCATGGTGCCCAAGGCCTCTAGCAACTCTTTTTTTTTTTTTTGGTATCACCTGTTGCTTTTACTGTTCCCTGTACTCTGCCTTAATCCTTGTGAAGCCTTGAGCCTTCCAGGCCTGCACACAGCAAGGCTGGCTTCAGGTTCCTGCTTCCGTTTATCCCTGTCTTGTTGGGGAATGACCCTTGGCTTTCTTTGGCTCGAAGACCTTTTCTTCACCTGTACATTTGGCTTTGTGTTTTGACTGCCCTTTTCCCGCCCTGCATGGCTTTCTCATGACTTGCCTGTTCATTCTCAGGCATCTCCTCCCTGAGCCTCTTAGACCGAAGCTGAGCTTGCTGTGAGCACAAGAAAGCCAGACTTCTGCTAACCCATATTCATTTCCGCTGGTGTGGCTGTGGAGGAGGGACACACTCCTCCCTAGCACGGTGGCCTTGGGGGTTGCATATTTCCAGAATGTAGAAACCTGAGCAATTTGGAAAGTCTTTGATTCAGCAATTTGGTTTCCAAGACTGTGGTTTAAGGAATGAATTATGGCTTTCATATATGTATGTATATATGATATATATTATATATGATACATGTATATATTATATATGTGTATGTATATGTATGATATATATCATATATCCTTCCAAATAATACTCCACACTAAGATTAAGAAGACCCAAAGTCTGAATGCATCAACAGTTAGAATATCTGAAGCTGTGGAGCTTCACATTAGAGTTTGAGTTTCCAGTATCAAATATGTTTTATGCACCAAAAAATGAAAAATGCACGGCAGAGCTGAAATACAAAAACAAGTGTCTCTAATTCTCTTTCGTGATTCGTGGCCGTTGCCTGCGTGCAGTCCTCCCTTCTTCCCTAATTGTTACCGTTCCTTGTTCTGTCTGCATGTTACACGGTGCCCACGAGTACATTTGCTTACATATAAACAAATATTATTGGCTGGGTTTCTCCTTCGAAGAACAAGCGTTACTTCTTTCCTTCTGAGATTATGTGATCTTGTTTAATGCTATTCATTCCATGCATTCCAAGTTCTTCTGTCTCTTTCTGCAGATTTTTCGGTTTTATTTCTCTTTAGAGCTGAATAGCATGCACACACTCATACACACACACAGACACACAGACAGACAGACAGACAGACAGACAGACAGACAGACACACACACACACACACACACATACACACACCATATGTTCATTATCCATTTATCTGTTGATGAGCAGATAGGTTGATCCAGTTGTTTGCTATGGTGAACAAAGCAGCAAGGAAAATGACGTGCAGCCATCTTTATGGGGAGGCCAAGAGTCCTGGGGTGTGTGCCCAGGAGGGAAACAGCTGGGTCAGATGGTAGTTCTATTTTTAGTTTTTTTGAGAAATATTCAAACTGATTTCCACAATGGCCGTATTAATTTGCACTCCCGCCGACAGTGAGCAAGGATCCCTTTCTCCCGTGGCCCCTTCAACGCTTGTCAGACATTTGATGGCAGCCATTCTGACTAGGATTCGACGGCACCCCAAAGTCGTTTTCATTCATAGTTCCCAATGGCTGGGGATATTGAAGACTTTAAAAAATATGTATTGGCCCTTTTGCGTTTCTTTTTCCTTTTTCAACAAACCATCTGTCCAGTTCCTTTGCTTATTTGTTAATTGGCAATTTTGTTTTCTTGGATTTCAGTTTATGTAATTCTTTGTGATTCTGGCTATTAGCTTCTGAAGTGTAACTGGTGAAAATTTTCCCTTCTGTGGGCTGTGTGTGCCCTGCTGACTGATCCCTTTGTGGGACAGAAACTTGATTTTCAAATAGCTCCATCTGTTAATAGTTAGGGGTTAGCTCCTTTGCTATTGGTGTTCTGGTTAAAAAGTTCTTGCTTACCCCTATAAAGAGCATTCCCTATGTTTCCTTCTAGAACCTGAGGTGTGTCAGGGTTTAAATAAAGACCTTTGATCCACTTTGCAATCAGTTTTGTCTAAGGTGGAGACATGGCTCTAATTTCATCTTCTGCCAATGAAACCCAACATTGCCAGCCCTGTTTGTTGAACAGGCTATCTTCTTTGTCCCCTTGGCATGTCTTTACATCCATTGCCAAAACTTAGATAGGCACAGTGTAGCATTTATTTTTGCATCCTTTGTTCTATTGCATTGGTCTTCCTGTGTAGTTGGATGCCTGTCTTTTATCATTGCAGCGCTGTAGTATCTAATCTGACGCCAGGCATTGTGTGTGATAGCTCCAGCTAGGGCCTGATTCTCTAGGACTGCTTTGACTGTTTATGGCCTTCTGTGGTTCCATGTGAATTCTTGAAATGTTTCTTTCCCTGAACTTGTGAGATATGATGTTAGTAAATTAACTTTGTTAACACAGCCGTTTTGACCACATAAATTCTGCCACCCCAGGAGCATGGAAGGTCTTTCCGTTGTCTAATATTTTCTACGGCCTCCCTTTTCAGTATCTTGAAGTTTTTGCTGTGGAGGTCTTTCACGTCTTTGTTGTGATGTATCTCTAAACTTTACTGTTTGGGAGTGTGTGGGTGATAGCTTCAAATATTTGTAACTAGCACAGAAAGAATTAGTGGGGACTTAAATGTCAGCCTTTGAGTGCTTCTTAGAATTGGGCACTGCATGAGAATAACATGGGACTCAGGGACACATACATATTATGTAGCCATTAAATGGCACTGCAGAACACCATGAGGATTCACATTAAACCACACCTCACCCATTACCATCTTTATTTAAAAATTCTGGCTGGCAAAGATAAAACAAGAATCAGAAAGCCGCCATATGTTTTCTAAAACGAGGTATGATGTGGAGGGAGGGGGTGTCTTAGCAGGGTCCATGCTGAGGCATTTCCCCGAGGTATTAGCCATAAGACAGGTCTAGTATAAAAGGAAGCTTATTTGTGACATGGGAAGGGGGTGTGGGGAAGGGAGTAGAGGCAGAGAAAGAAAGGGGACAGAGAAGGACAGAAAGAGAGAGAGAAAGAAGGGAAAAGGACAACCTGGAACATGTGGGAAGAGAGAAAAGGATAGAGAGAAGGAATAGGGACACAGAGAGAGACAGAGAGAAACATAGATACATACACACACACACACACAGAGAGAGAGAGAGAGAGAGAGAGAGAGAGAGACAGAGATAGAGAGAAACATAGAGAGAGAGAGACAGAGAGAGAGAGGAGAGAGAGAGAGA
>NC_034601.1:18575704-18594584 GCF_900095145.1 Mus pahari
ACACACACACACACACACACACACACACACACACACACATAAACACACAGCTTTTATACATGAGTCAGACCTGTACCTGGCTGTTTGCTAGGTAACTGTTGGGCAGAGCCTAGAGGAAATGCTAACAGAAATGGTATTCCTATCATGTGTAGTTTCCTTGGGTAGAGCAGCAATGAGTAACTTTTTCTTTTCATTTACATTTTGTATTTTTTAAATGTATAAATGTATAAATGTATAAATCTCTGGCGCAAGGTCAAATGCAGTTACATTAAAAATTCACTCTATCTTCTCAGGCGTAGCCTATGGATTGAAAATTCAGACCCAGTCCAAAATGCTTCCAGAATGAATGAGAACTTGCATTCCCACTTCTAACCGCAGGGACAGTTACTCTAGTGGGGAGACTGAGCACTTTTGGTGAGAGCAACAGAGCCACAGGCTTTGTCTGGATGCTGGACTTGGGCTGGACCTGAGGATGTCTCTCTAGCCTCACCTTTCTCCAGGCTAATATTGAGTAGCATCAGGATTCCGTGGCTCTAGTAAAGTTTGCTTTACTCAACTTGTTACTCAGACTGGGCACAAGCAGGCAGACAGGGGTGAACAGATGGCCAGCTTAAGCCATTTGGGAGGAGGCTGGCTTCTTCTGGGGAGGAGTATGCTCTACAAGGGAGGTGGGAGCTGCTGGGGCAGGGCGGAGGGAGAGCGAGCACGGGTGTGTGTGTCGAGGGTGCTCATTCCCACATGGTATTTACCCCATGCTCTGGCTAAAGTTTGCATTCTCCCTTTTCTCTGCAGGCAAGGGTAGAGTCAGCTGTGCCAAGCTCCACAGTCAGCGCCTGAGAGAGAAGTTATCAGTGCCCCGGAAGTCAACTGAAATGAACTGGCCCCCTTGAGCCTTCCCCAAATACCTGGTACCCACTTTCCGGCTGGATGCTGAGGTAAGAACCCTTTGGGGGAAAGGTGATGGCAGTTCTCTAAGGCTCAGGGAGGAGGGGGTTGTTTTCAGTTCCAGCCATCTGCTCCCATCTCAGCTACACAGAGGCAAGGTCACTGGAGGCCAAAGGCTTTGATTTGTTAGCACAAGAACATCTATTTTCTCCATTGCTAAGGAGATTTGAACCCTAAAGAGAGTGAACTTATCCTGAAGGTAAGACTATAGTGGACTTGGACGGAAGCTTTTGTGCTGTTCTGCACAGGAAAGTGAGCCCCCAGGAAATGCATCTGCGTGCATCCCTGCCTCCTGGACATGCCCTCCCTGACCCAGGAAGTACAGATGACAGACATTATGCAGGGAGGTCATGGCTAAGCATTCCAGTAGGTTTATCAAATGTGATTTTAATAAACCTAGATAATAAGTACTCTTAGCACTTTTGGAAGAAAATAAAGCAGGGTCTAAAATCAGTGCTCTGTTAGGTTCCCTCTTAGAATTACTACTGCAGGATGCTGGTCCCTAGGATGCTGGTCCCTAGGATGCTGGTCCCTAGGATGCTGGCCCCTTCTACATGGAAGTGGAGGGATGATTCCATGAGGGGCCAAGAGAGCTCACTTCTCATCTAGAAACTCTCCCGAGCTGCTTCTTAGCATCCAGGAATTTTTTTTTCCAACAGAATATTTATATTGTTTTCCTGGGGGCAATTTCACATACCCCAGTCACATTCACTTCATAGTCCTCTTAGGTCCCCCTACCCTTGTGACTTCCCCCAAAAGAAAAAAAGAAGAAGGAAGAGGAGGAAGAAGAGGAAGAAGAAGGAGGAGGAGGGACAGAGAAGGAAAAGAAGGAGAAGGAGGAGAAGAAGGAGGAGGAGAAGGAGGAGGAGGAGGAGGAGGAGGAGGAGGAGGAGGAGTAATACAGAGTCCGACTGTGTTACCCCTGTACTCACTGGAGCATGGTCTAACTCCCAGAGGCCAGCCCCTTAAAGAAAACTGAGTCCTTCCCTACCTGCACCCAGCCAGAAGCCAATTGTGAAGAGCTACACTTTAGCATCCTTATCACATAAGAGTTCTCTTCAATGACTTCCTGTCTAGACTGTTTCTTTTGTTTTTCCCGGGGCTGAGGGGGGGGGGGAGAGGTTATCACAGAAACCTTCCAAGTCTCAACTTTGAGATTTTACAAACTGGTTGTTAGAAACAGTTAGAAACAAAACACTACCACCCCTCCCCCAGCCCCCCAAAACAAGACAAAAATAATACAAACCAGTTTGCATCTTAGAATTGACCATCGTGGGAGAGTGATGTGTTGCTGTTGAAACCGGAGGAGCTACAAAGCTCTTTCTAGAAGAGTTTCTTTTGGTGGTGCTGGGGATTAAGTTTGAGGTCCTGCTCCTGCCAGGCAAGGTTGTACCAGTGGGTTTAACTTTCCTCCCCTGTGAAGACTCGTTGCTCAGTAAACACAAGCCAGAGTGCGGTCTGTTCTGTTCGCAGCGTCTCATGGGTAGCTGTCAGGGTCTGGCTACATCATGGCAGTGTCTGATACTGTGAGGCTTCTTGTCTGCTGCAGAGAAGGAATTAGGCCACCAGAAACCCTTGGTTTATTGATGGCGAGAAACTGGCTGCATTTCTCTCTCCGACTGACATCTCGGTATGTGTGTTGTGCGTGTGGGATTCTGAATTATTGATACCCTTTCATAACGGCAGATGAAAACCCTCCATTTACTGACCAACATCTGGGGTGCATTTTCTTTCCAGAAAAGTTGAGAGGCTGGTCAGAGAAGTGTGAAAAGGAGGCTTGACAACACCAGGACCCCAGTCAAGGCTCCCTCATAATCTCTGAGGGAGGGTGAGGGTGACTTCCTACCAAACACAAAGTTTCAACAAAAGCCTCTTTCTCTCTTCAAGGCGCTGCTGTCAGCAGATTAGAGCTAATTAAATTAGCATAATGGAGCCCTGGCCTCTGCCCTCTCCTCCTTTCTCAGTCTTCTGATGATTACACTTCTCGCTCGCATGTCCTTTAAAAAAAAAGGGGGGAGGGGCATAGGGACAGGGTGAGACATTGGTGACATGCCACTTTCCCTTTGTGGTTCAGGAAATTAGAAAAGTAGGAAAGCCCAGAGCAGTCAGGAATCCAGACCGCCTAGCAGCTGGGGGTCAGCCCTTGAGGTGAAGTCTTAGATCTTCTGGAGGAAGACGCTGGCATGGGGGAGAGGCCTGGGCCCTGAGGCTGCCTGACCCCTGAGCTCTTGTATGTGACCAGCAATGGAACCTATCCGTGATCTCCAGTTACCAGCTCTGCCTCTGGAAGGTTGCCAAAGCCTCGGCACCTTTCAGAAACAACTTATAGTTTTCCCGGACGTAAGCCTCTTTCCCTCAGGGAGTTGGTTTTCCTTCTTGATGGTGATGCAGGTGGAGAAGGTCTAAGGACTGAGGAATCTTTGTGAGTTAGGAAAGGGCGGCGCATGGATTGAGCAGCCACGCTCTCTGCTCTGTCTGTGTGCCCTCTTCTTACCCCTGCACCCGCTGGTACTGTGTCTGCAACCATGTCTCAGATCAGGAGACATGGATATAGAAAAGCTCCTCTCAGAGCTGCCAAGTGCCCCTCGCAGCAAGTGGTCATCCAGGCCGGGGCTCCCAGGCCAGTGCCTGCAAGCATTTCCTCCCCCAAGGGAGTATCACTCTACTTCGGAATGCTTGTGAACCGGGGCCTGGAGTTTGCAGATCTCCCAGGGGGGCTCTTCTTTGCCTTGGAGTTTGCAGATCTCCCAAGGGGGCTCTTCTTTGTGCTGTGAGAGAACTTCAGCTCTGGGAGACTGTGCTTCCTGCAGCGTGTCCATGCGATGCCCACCATAACCTCCCAACCCTCCCTGCTGACTAGAAACAGGGTTTCCCTCTCCTGAGTTCTCAGATTTCTTTACAAAGGAAAGATGATGCCTGTTTTGTTTTCCTCTGTGATTGGAGGTCCAGTCTACCTACGAGGGAAAACATAAGGCAGTTTGTCTTTCCGAATCTGACTACTCAGCTCACCAGAACGATTTCCAGTTCTATCTATTTTAATGATCTTTTTTTTTTTTTTTAATGGCTTCATGGAATTCTTTTTTTTTTTTTTTTGGCTTCATGGAATTCTATCGTGTGTAGGTAGACCTTCTTTTCTTTATCTTATCCTCAGTTGATGGACATCTCGCTGGTTCCATCTCTTTGGTATTGTGAAGGGTGCTGCTATAAACATAGATACGTAAGGCTTTTCTCTAGTGTGTTGGCAGACCCTTTCGGGTGTAGCTGACTCATATGGTAGGTAATTCTATGTCAATTAGCTGAGAAACCTCCATATGGGTTCAGCAATGACTATCCTAGTTTGCACACTCATCAGTGGAGAATTATGGTTCATTTCCCCTACATCTTCACCAGAACTTGTTTGTTTTCTTGACTTGGATGAGATGGAATTTCAAACTAGTTTTTAATTTGCATTTCCCTGAGGGCTAAGGATGTTGAACATTTTAGAATATATGTGCCGCCTGTTCAGTACATTGGCACATTCATTGACACAACATTTGTTGCCTGAAGTATATATACTTGGCCAAGACTTCTTCCCTTTCTGTAGGCTGTCCATTCACTCTAGTGATTGTTCTCTTTGTGTTATGGAAGCTCCTTGGTTTCATTTCAACCCTCAGGTTTATCTCTTGTGCTATTAGAGTCCCGTTCAGAAAATATCCCAGGCAAGAAGACTTCGATTTATTTTTGTAGCTATTTACTGAGTGTCTACTATATGGCCACCAAATAGCCCATTCTGGCCCAGCCTTGGGCACACAGATTTAACAAGGGCAAGGGGAGGAACTTTCTGGAAACAAGTCCATATAGAACATAGGCTCTCCTTCTTGCTAGAGCTATACACCTCCGGTTTGTCTTTCCAGGACTCTAAAGGCAGGAACTGCTTCTGAAGCTCCTGTGCATTCCAGGGTGTCCAGACCCTTAACCTTAGTTTGAAGTGTTTGGTCTATGCCGAGCACATTACGCAACACATGCAGTGCTGGCTTGTTTTATGTCAACGTGATACACACTGGAGTCATTTAGAAGAGGGAGCATCGAGTGAGAGAATGCCCCTACTAGACTGGGGTCTGGGCAGTCCTGGGGTGCATTTTTATGATAGATGATTGACATGCAGGGCCTGGCTCACTGAGAGTGGGGCTACCCGTGAGCTGGTGGTTCTAGGTTCTGTAAGAAAGCAGGCTGAGCCACGAGGGGCAAGCCAGTGAGCAGCGCCCCTTCCGAGGCCTCTGCATCAGCTCCAGGTTCCTGCTTGGAATCCCTGCACTGGCTTCGCCTGATGATGGACTGTGCTGTGTAGGTGAAATGAACCCTTTCCTCCTCGGGCTGCTGTCGGCCATGCTTTTCTAACACAGCTGCTATAGAAACCCTTAACTAGGATACATGGGGAAGAGGGCCAACTGAGGGGACTGGGCCGAGTGGCAGGAGCTGTTTAGAAATTCACGGCCAGATTGAAGAGTGCTCTGCTCTGAGCCGCAGTGGTGAGGTTGTGGGGTACGGTTTCACAGAGAATCAAGACTCATTTTGACTGTGGCACCCAAGCCACCCGAGAAGGATGAAAAGCTTGGCTCTACAGGATGCTCAGAGAACAGAAATTAGGGTTGAAAGAGCTCCTTCCGGCTCCTTCCGGCTTCCTGGGAAGAAGTAGAGACCCAGAAAGAGGGAGGGCCTGGTTTATTACTCAAGTGGAACGAGGAGTCTGGAAGTCTCCTGACTGACCAGGGTCTGTCTCATCAAACCTTCCTGGCCAAACGGAATGCTGGGCTGGAGGCCAGCGCTGCCACCTTGCTGCCACCTTCCTGGCCTGGCCCTCAGTGGGCTTTGCTGCTACAGGCATTTGTAGCAATGACAACCCAGGATGGGGAGGTGACATCTTAGTTACCAGAGATGTCCCCGTCCCCCAGCTCCCCACTCTCTTTGTTCAGGTGTTCCTGTGTCTGCTTTTGCTAGGAGCCTAAGCCTCACCACAACAGAGTCCTCACCACACAGAGACTCAGTGCTCAACCTTGGACACCTCAGATGCTTGACTGACTTAATGACAGCTGCAGGTCTGCCAGGCCCTGGAGGATTTCTGAGTCAGCTTCCTCCTGCTGATAGCCTGCAGGGTTCCTACCTGAGTGGAGACTAGAAATGATTTACATAAGGCTTTTCTCCTTCAAGCAGATTAAGTGGGGGACAAAAGAGCATTATCCTGCTCCACTGCACCTAGGAACGATTGATGGATCACAACATGGAGGAGTTGTGGCCTATGTATTCGCCTGTGGATCGTGGCAAGGCTCAAAAGCATTGAGGTCTTCTCCACATCTCTTCCTGTTGCCGTATTCTTCCCTCCTACCCCTTTTTGTCTCCCTCCTACCTCAGCAATGACCCATCTGCCTCCTCTCCAGAGCCTGCATTTCCTAAGGCCACAGGAAGCTGGGTTTCTGTTGCATGCACCCCCCACCTTACACCGCCCCACCCCCCACCCCATTGGTCTCTACTGAGTGAACCAACCATCTCTTCCTTTATTGCTAAAAGGGTGTGGATGTCTCACGGCTTAACCACCCACCTTTAGGCAAATATTTTGATTGTTTTTAATTTGCAACTATTAAAGTTGCTAAGCATTTGGAACACATAAGAAAAAAGTCTTTGGGCTGGAGAGATGGCTCAGTGGTTAAGAGCATTGACTGCTCTTCCAAAAGGTCCTGAGTTCAAATCCCAGCAACCACATGGTGGCTCACAACCATTCGTAATGAGACCTGATGCCCTCTTCTGGGGTGTCTGAAGACAGCTACAGTATACTTACATATGATAAATAAATAAATTTAAAAAAATTTAAAAAAAGAAAAAAGTCTTTATATAGTCATATACATATCCCTTGTGAGGAGCCATGGCAGAGACCGGCTGTGTCATAAGTTGCGTCTGCCTTTGCTTTTCAGGAAGCTGCAAAC
The DNA here is from genome assembly GCF_900095145.1 of Mus pahari. Classification (NCBI taxonomy): domain Eukaryota; kingdom Metazoa; phylum Chordata; class Mammalia; order Rodentia; family Muridae; genus Mus; species Mus pahari. The sequence continues at coordinate 18,582,607 of NC_034601.1, forward strand.
TTCTCCTGGCATTGCAGGCGCTCCGCCCCCTTGTCAGTCCGTGTCTGGGTCTGGTTTTGAACTCCAGGGACAAGTGGCCAGGTGCCTATTTAACATATCAGAGCAGAGAATGACTGCTGGGTTCTCCCTGGCCCTCTCAGTCCCTGGTAACTGGGTCCTCCTGGCTGGCCTGCACTGCTTCCTACCCTGAATTCTTCAGCTCAGGGGGCTGGGCTGCTCTTTCCTAAAATCCAACCCTTTGGGCCTCTGTCCTTTGGGCCTCCTGGCTGCGGCATCTGGTTCTCCGCCTCTCTCCCCACATGGCCCAGCTCAGTCTGGTCATGTCCACTCTGGACTCTCTAGATGTCCCTGCCTTTGGCTATGCCCTCTTATCTACAATAAACCTTGTCCTCCACCATTGCTAGGACCAGCCACTTTGTTTCGTTTTTTTTTTTTTTTTCCTTCAGTCTGCCAGGTGATCTTAACTTTAGCCACTTTCACTGGGTTGTCCGCCTTACCATATCTGGTTTCCCGTCCCCTTTTCACGGAATGCACCAGCTATCTAAATCTTTCCTTAAATGAAGTTTCAGCTCGCATCTCTGGCCTTTTATATATTAAAAAAAAAAGTTGTATAAAAAATTGCATTGGAGATACCGACAAGCAGTGTTAATAATTATAATCTAGTTGAATAAGTACGGCGCTCATTCTGGTAGGAGGAAAGCAGCAATCCTAAGGCAGGAAGTGTCTTGGGGGAGAATGCTGGCTCCATAGGAAGTTGGCAGTGTGCAGTGGCGTAGGGTAGTCAGCACCTTGAGCAGAGGCTTGCTCACACTACATTCAGAGCTACAGGAGGTTGGATCCACTTTGAGGACCTGGGTTTGGAGTACCTGGGTATGGTCTATAATCCTAGCGCTCCCTGATTACTGGCTGGGCACGCCTGTCTTTTAAATCCGTTTTGTTTCACAATAATTACAGAATCCACAGAAAGCTCTACTGGTGGGTCTGAGAGAGCACAACTGTGGTTTCTCCAGTGGTTCCATCTTGTATGATTACTGTGTGGGGCGTGTGCCTGAAACCGCTGTGCTGAGCATGCAAAGCTCAGATCTTCTCTGTAGAGCCCTGTGTGACCACCACTGCTGCTGGGATCCAGAAGCGTTCCCTAACCACAGAGCACCTACTGTGACCCCACCCTGCCCTTCCCCAATACCAGCCTATCAGCATCTGTTCCTCTGGAACTGGCCCCGGAGCCTGTTCTCTCCGTGTGTCTTGGTTTGACAGTGCCCGAGGCAGCTGCCCATCCTCAGGCTCACCTTAAACCCAGTGTTGTCTACTCTCTCTGCTTCTAGGCAGATTGGCAGCTTCTACACACTGGAGAAAGAACACAGATAGGCAGCTAGCACTGGCAATGTGCTCATGGGGTGGGCGCTGAGTTGTCTTTCTGTTCACTCTGTTCATCGTCGCCACAACTGTGTGATGGGCATAATGCCAACATTTGTACCCTGAGAAGCAGGCACGCAGAAAGATTTTACAGCTAGCAAACAGGTAGCCGTTGCAAACCCCAGTAATGCGGCCGCCGCCTTGGTCCTCCTATTCTACCTGAGTGCTAGCTAGATTTCTAGTGCCAAGACCCTACAGTGTGAGCACCTTGCTGTGCATCTGAAAGGCCATAGACTTCCCCCTAGGAACTCGCAAGGGAGGAGAATTTGCTGCTAGTTTTTTCCTGGAACAAGAACAGTTTGGGTATTTTCTATGGAAAACAGGTTTGATGGGAGAGGACGCATCTCCAGGGAGAATGGGAGCTTCCTTGGAGACCTGACGGGACCCACTCTGTCCAAGTTATGAGCGGAACTTTGGTTCCATATACCGTACCCATCTGGGTGACCCAGTTGTGTTTCTGAGCCTGTCATTTGCTCCGTGTCCATTCATACACACCCCGGGAGAGAGACTGAAGGAGGGTGGGACAGGTTCCTGGCCTGTGGGATAGCGTGTGACCTTACTAGTGCTAAGATTCTCAGCGGCTGGCCTTGCAGAGATAACCTTGAGTGTAGACTGCCATCCCACCCCTCCCGCTTCTGCCTGTCAGGATGGCTGGGAAGGGGTGTAGACAGTCTATTCTGGCCAGTCTGGGTTCTGGCACCCTTCCCTTTGAGGGAGGTAAGAGTGACAGCTGCTTCATGGGCAGAGAGGAGACAGACTGAGGGTGGTGTGGGAGTGGCCCCGGGCGAGTGGCCCCAGGGGAGCGTTCACTCAAGTATTGGCTCTCTGTAGCCAAATACTTGGTACTTGCCTGTTTCTCCCTCAGGTGCCGCTACGTGAACACGCAGGGCAGGGCTAGTGGAAGAGAACTGAATGTATGCCTCACCCCGGCCATTCGGGGGGAGCATCTCCTTCTCATTTAGTGATACACGTTGGTTTTGTGACCGGTGTCGAAAACACGTGAGCCTAGTCCACACCCTTCCATATGTTGTCTAAAGAGAGAGACATGAATACTGAGACCAGCAAATGTGAAGTCACAGATTTGTGCAGGAAACTGATGCCACGTGAGTGAGCAGTCTGAGAGACAGGACGCTCCTTCGGGAAGTGGTTCTGACCTGGGGTTTTAGGCCTTAGCTGTGGGCAGCAGCCAGAGCCCTTGGGTGATGTTCAAGGAAGTTTCGAGGCTTTGTGCTTGAGTGATGACTGTAGCCAGACCCAATGCCTGGCCCTTCAGGACCTTTGTTCCACAGCACAGACTGCTCTACAAGGTTACCCACGTCCAGCCTTTCACTGGCCGGTACCCAAGGGGCCGTGCCTTCGGGGGTAGCCATCTTTTTCCGTTGTGGAGTGTGCTCATAACTCTCTTCAGCACTCTGCTGAATCCAGAGCGCTGCCACCACTGCTGGCTTAGATTGTAGTATAAAATGTTCGGACAGCTTGACTGAGGTCCGTGAAAATAGCCCAGGTTAGAAGAATGATTCAGAGAGGGCTCAGTGGGGAGAACCTTTTCCTACCAAGGCTGAAGTGAGCCTGTCCCAGGACTCATGCGGTAGAAGCTAAGTTGCACAAGTTGTCCTTTGGCCTCCACACAAATGCTGCGGCCCATGCACTCACACGTATATTCACAAAATCAATGCATAATAAATAAAAGAGTGTGGGAGAGGAGGGGAGGCAGAGAGAAAATGAGAGATAGAGAGAGAGAGAGACTATCTGTCTATAGTATGTATATATATATATATATATATATATATATATATATATATATATATATATATATAGTAAATTACCGAGTTGAACAGCCATTGCCACAATCCATTACTGGTCAGATCATCTTTCCAAGCAATAGCTGAGAAATATTTTTATTCCGTATGAGATTAGTTCTGTGCTTCCGGCAGGAGGATCTCATTCACTAATTCATTTAGTTATTTACTGAGATCCTGCTGAAGCCCACAGTTGAGTCAGAGACAAAAGTGCTTCTCTGCAGCTTGCCAGCCTCCTGCTAAAGCCTAGCTAACCCCTGACTTGGCTCTCCGGCTCTCCGGCTCTCCGGCTCTCCAGCTCTCCGGTGTGGGGCAGGGATAGCTTCAGGGCTGGTGTCTGTTTTTTTTTTTTTTCCTGCTTCATGACTGTCACCTGTAGAGCAGGTAGAGGCTTTGAATTTGCAGTCCCTTGAGGTGTGCTCAGTTACTGGCTCTGCAGTCATCTGGTGCTCCCGCATCTGTAAATAGCTGGAGGCTTTGGCAGGCCTGGGTGCATGATCTCTGGAGGAAGGAGATGGGGTGAGCTGACTACAGTGCTCAGATTTGACAGGTCGTGTGAAGTCAGGGCACCTGGCTGGGGTTAGGGAAATGAAGGCCAGCGGCCAGGGAGCAAGGCGAGAGTGTAAGGGACTATGGAGTCTAAGGGCTGTACAGTTTGGCGGATGGGGAGGAAGGCGTGTACTTTTGCCTGCTAAGCTGAGACATTTCAGCAGGGCAGATTGAACATAGAGATCGTTTTAAGCGTCGGAGGCACTTTTGATTCCTTAGAGCTAGTCTTGAGGGAGACTTCATCCTGTACAGGTAAGGCATTCGATGCAGAGGTTGGTTAGGAGGCTGTGGTGAGGGTCCTGAAGGTAGGTATAGTTCTGGGTTCTTCCTCCCTCCTTGGGGTGTCTGGGTGCTTTGGGCACACCCGTTTGGAGAGGACAGGGCAAAGCAGTTGTATACCAGGATGAGGAGGGTGACATGGAGTCCAGTCCGGAAGAGCAGGATCCTGGTCTGGTTGGGAGTGTGTGTGTGTGTGTGTGTGTGTGTGTGTGTGTGTGTGTGTGTGGTTATGACCCTTTTAGACAGAGGCTTCCTCAACAATCTTTAATGAAGCAGCTCTCTGAGACAATTGTAGCTTGCTTGTATTTCGTTATTGGGGGTGGGTTTAAATGAATACACTTTTCTTTGGGGTGAACCAAGGGTTGTATAGTTTTTGGAGAAGGGCGTGGGAATATCCAGGGAGGGGATGTCGTTGGCTGAATGAAGGCTAAGGCTGCTGAGATGCCGCATCAGCTTGGAGAGGTGTCTTAGGTGCTGGGAACATGTCTGACTGCTTATGATCACCTGGTTGGAGGTCCCCTGTTTACATGCTCTGAGGCAGGCGCGGAAACGGGGAGGGAGCTAGCTCTACTCCTGCCGGTCTCAGGATGAGATTCTAATCTCGGTTCTTGAGATTTCCGCGATTTAGTCACGCTCAACCTCGCCTGTTCTATACCAGCCCCTCTGAAGGCCTGGTCCACCTACAGGTAGGCACTGGGGACCACACTCGTGCCAGGGGAACGGGACAGACGGCGTGGATGGGAGCCAGCCCCTGCTAGGTGGACATAGCTACTCTCTCCTTGGGTTTGCTTCTGTTCTAGCTTTCTGTTGCTGCTTCAGAGTTCTGCCTGTCCACACACACACACACACACACACACACACACACACACCAGCGGCCTCTCTACACCACATCTCTTTCCTGCAGCAAACTTCCTCGTTCAGTCACTTCTCAACTTCTCTCTTATCGCCCCTCTGGGGTATGTGTGTGTGTGTGTGTGTATGAATGTGTGTGCACTGCCTGTCCCATTGAGCAGTCATACAGCACAGAGAGGTTTCCATGAGAGCGTACAACTAACCCACACAACAGAGGTGAGTGAGATTGGACCTGGGAGGCTGGGCCTTCAGGGTTTTGATCAGGTCCAGACAAGCTTCTTATCTATGGGTGCCAATCTGAGCATACACAGCCGAGCGAGTTTCTCCTTAAACCTGAGCCCTAGCTGGTTCCCTTGCCCTGTCCCTGTTCTGGCCCTGGAGACAGTGATAGCAGTCTTGGTCGACCAAGCCCTGATACTCCAGAGCCCACCTGGTTTAGAAGAAACTCCGCAGGCTGCACGGGCTCACTCTTCTCCCTGCCCAGAGATAGTCCTCCTGGGCTCCAGGGTCCAGACCACAGATCAGACCCAAATAATGCAAGATGCCCAGGTGGCGTACCCTGTTCACCTCCCCACAACCTTGCCCCTCTCCCCAGAACTGAAGATAGACTTGACTACAGTCTGGATTAGCTCTGCATCCGAGGACTAGAAGCCCATTGTTTATGGGTGTCCCATGCATTGCCTCAGGGTGAGGGATGGTGTTCTTTGTACATCACATTCTTTAATGAACCTTTACACTGTGTGGCATCATTCCACATCTTCCTGCTGAGGGAACTGAGGCTGAGAGAGAGCAAAGTGTGAGCCTACTCTGCTGTGGATGCTGAGCCTGGGGGTCTCTTCCTATATAGCCCACACTACTTCAGTTATCGGTCCTTCATGAGCGAGTGCATTGCTCTGTGTGTGTGTGTGTGTGTGTGTGTCTTTCTGTGTGTGTCTGAGTGTTTGTGTCTCTGTGTGTATCAGAGAGCGCAAGAACAAAGGGCATGCAAGTCCTCTGAGCCTCTCATCCCCTGGTGCCCTCCCATGTCTCTCTTCTGTCTCAGGCAACTGTAGCTCTGTAGTTTGCTATTGCCAAGTGGAAATCCCTGGCTGAGCTCACCCCTGGGCTGATAAGTCACTGGTTGTATTCCCCTGCTTCTTGCCCCCAAAGCCTTCCCTTGAAGCCCGGGTAAGGGAACACTCAGGGAATGCCTGTGCTTGCGCCCCTCCCTCTGACCCCTAGCTATTTCCTCTAGCCTCCCCCAGAGAGTCCTAAGTCCCTCCCGATAAAGGTGAGTTACTCTGGCCACCCCCACCCTCAGCCCCAGGGAGAATTTTGACACAGTGTTTCCACTTGTCATTTCAGACTGTTTGCCAGAGTTTGCGGAAAAAGGCCTGTATTATTAATGCCTTCTCTGGGAACAGCTGCGCCTGCCAGGCTGTCATGTGAGACCTCTGAAAAGGACTCAGTGTGAGGCCTAGAGATCTTCTGGATCCACTGGGTCAGAGGAAACTTGATACTATGGAGGCTGAGAGCGCTGGGTGGGGGTGGGGAGTGGAGGTGGGGTGGGATGGGGGACATGGAGGTGAGATGGGGGGGTGAGGGCATAGGGAAAGAGGGGAGGCAGAAAGTATTTGGAAGCATTCTTCTGTCTCCCTTGGAGACAAAGCAGCCCTGTGCCTCTGGGCGCAGACTCCACCTGCTCCCTAGTGGGGCTCTTTGAAGCCTCACCAAGATAGAAACAGAGACATTGATAATTAGTTTAGCAACAGAGAGGCATGGCTGCTTACAGCACACATTTTGAATGAAATTAGCTTTAGTGCTCAGAAACTGGCTCTGGGGATGGTGTGTGTGTATGTGTGTGTGTGTGTGTGTGTGTGTGTGTCTGAGTGTGTGTGTCTGAGTGTGTGTGTGTCTCTGTGTGTGTCTGAGTGTGTGTGTCTGAGTGTGTGTGTGTCTCTGTGTGTGTCTGAGTGTGTGTGTCTGTCTCTGTGTGTGTGTCTGTGTGTGTGTCTCTCTGTGTGTGTCTGAGTGTGAGTGTGTGTGTCTGTGTGTGTCTCTCTGTGTGTCTCTGTGTGTGTGTGTGTTTGAGTGTGTGTGACTGAGTGTGTGTGTGTGTCAGTGGTGGGATGCAAACCTGGGTTTGATTTGTTCAGGTTCCTTTGGGGACTTTGGTGCCTCTAGACACCACATAGTGTTTCTCAGGTTGATCCTATAGTTATTCCTGTTGCCGGATTTTAGGGTGAGCTCCTGAGCCCTAAGAGCCTGGGAAGAGAAACAGAGATGTAGCAACCCAAGTCAGTGTTTGGGATCTAATATGGATGAGGCTTAAATAGGTGTCAAGAAGCATATGTAACTAAGCAGTCCTAGACAGGGAGTGAGCTCCGCCTCCTGTTCTCTCAGTTTGTCTCCCCATGTCCCCCTTCCTACAGGAGACAGCTTTCTCCTCTGCTCCTCCTCAGGCATTCAGCCTCTTCTTCTAGTGTAAGATCCTTGAGGGGAGTTCTGGATTCTTGGGGCCCATTGTTTCTGTAGTCTGACAGCCAACGTGATGGCCCCAAGTGTCCCTTTAGAATGTCCCCATTCCTCTCAGGGAGGTGACATTCTCCTTTGTGTCTCATCTCTGTCCCCACGACTAAGCCTGACATTCCTGTGTAGGAATGAGTTCCAGATCAGTCGGTCAGGGTGACACTGGCTGGGAGTGGGCGAGGGAGGGCCACAGCTTGCCTGCTCTCTGCCAGAGGTGCTTCACATTCCACCAAAGCTCTTCACAGTTTAGACCAGGGTCCTCAACCACCCTAATGCTTCCACCCTTTAATACAGTTGTGGTGACCCCTAGCCATAAAAGTCTTTTCGTTGCGACCTGGTAACTATAATTTCACTATTGTTACGAATCGCAATGCAAACCTATTTTTGAGAAAGAGGTTTTGACAAAGGGGTCTTGAGCATGATGTCCCCTTGGAGTGGAGCCAGTGATTCCTGGAGCAGAGGCCTCCTAGTTGCGGATCTGAGCTTCATGTTCTCCCAGCGTCCCCAGCCCTGACCACAACAGGCTCATACATGGCCCAGTCTCTGCCTTGCTGTCTGCGGCTGAGCTTCCCCTTGCTCTGTTTAGTCAACTGTTCATCCTTTAAAGTGGGACAAATTTTACCTTTTCTAATTTCCTCTAGCAAAGGTGGCAGCACATCAGGTCTCAGTTCTTAAGGCTTCACAGAGTTTCTTACCCAAGAAGGTCTTTTTCTTCACCCCATGCCTAAGCAGCAGAGGTAGATCCTATTCCCTCTTGAATCCCCTGGACTTGGGACACATCTGTGTGATAGAAAGAATGATTCATAAGTTGCATACTAATGTGTGGATCACAACGGGACTACTTCTATCAAAATCCTAGGCTGAGTGGCTGAGAAAGAAGGGAAACAATGAGCTGCTTGATCTGAAGGCCAGGCATGGTACCAAAGCCTCCTCCCCACACCCTAACCCATGGTCCGCAGTGCTGGGCCGACTACAGGTCACAGCGAGGGAGTGCAGAGAGAGGAGAACATGGGTTCGTAGGTCTTCCAGGAGAAGAGCCCCATGAGACAGGGCTCAGTACAGGTTTGAAGGAAGGGTGGGAGTTCCGAATCTTCCCCAAGGGAGTTGGGGGAAAGCTATGCAGGACAGGATAAAGCAGTGGCTAGAGGCAGCCCTAAGCAAGCTTCCTTTCCTCCCTGTAGTGTTCAGGGGCACCTAGCTGGCTGGTGCCATTCTCCAAGAGCAGCACCCATCCCCACCCCTGAGGAAGCAACATGAACTGTGTCCAAGGCTCAACCTGGAGCCAATACTGCTCATGTAGGCATTCTGCCGTGTTGGCATGCGGCCCATTCACATCCCCTGCTGCCGAGGCTTCTGGGAAGTCCTCGAGCCAGCACTTTATAGTCTGCAGTTGTCCAGGTCTGAGTTTAAGTCCTGGTCTCAGACACTCTCATGGCTAATTGGGCAGCACTGAGAAGAGCAAGCTAAGGTCCTGAGGCCCAGGGCTGTGGCTGACTCTGACGAGAGATTTGAGGAGCTGGGCATTGTGCAAGGTGCCCTTTAAATCCTCTGTGAGCAAGTGCTGGTGACACTGAGGAGGCATACATGTACACTTGACCAGCAAAGTTAAGCTGCTCCAAGGAAGGTGACTAAATGACCAGGCTACGGTGTGGACCAGATGTGCCGCTGTGTAACTATACAGTCATCACTTGCCAGTTGTCTGGTCCTAAGCATCCTTGAGTTTCTTGTTAAAAAGAAACTCAGCTGGGAAGGAGGGCACCCTGGCAATGATAGTATCCCAGGTGTTAGAAACACTGCTTGGTAACTTCTTGCCTGTAAAGGTGTGGCTCATGGTAGCCCCCAACCCCCACCCCCACTCCATCCCACCCCCAGGTAAGCCAGTCTGTTATGATTGAAAAATAAACTTTATGGTGAAAGGTTATTTGTCTCTTAAAAATTCATCCATCCTAGGACTTGATCTTAAAGACGATGTAGAGGCTGGATTATCAAATTGTCATTCCGAATCCTAACTATTTGTAGGATCGTTGAATAGAATGAACTGTCGTCCGTGAACCCTCTCACTTAGGGTCAGGCTACCACGGTCTGGGGGTGATGCTCAGGAAGCTAGTTCTGCAGCTTGTATTCTGTGCACGCAGGCCAAAGTAGGCCTTTCCCCCACGAGGTACAGCTGGGTGGAGCAGTGTGCTAAATAAGGGCTCACGACATCTCTACCAGAGAAAGAAGGTGTCAGACATTCAAAACAAACAGAATATAATAGTTTATTCGAGCAGCTGGGCAGCACTGGATCCAGTCAGGCAAACACACCTGATAGGTTGGGATAGAGGACCCTCTGTGAAGGATAGCAGGAGGTGTATGTTGGTGACATCTTTGTTTGCAGTCCACTGTTTGCACTAAACAGGATTTTGGCTTGCTTACATAAGAGCTCCAGTTACATAAGTAAGTAGCAGGCTTCTGGCCTTGTTGCTTTGACAGTCAGAGGCTGCAGCGAATAGGTCACTTCCAGACATTAGCCATTGCTTCAGGTCCCCGGAGTCTGTCCTGATGTGTGTAGGTTCTGAAGTCATGGCATGGGACTTCAAGCACTTTGTTCTCATCAGTGACTCTGACAGGCAGTGCCTTTGTGGCTCATCTTTATCCAAAGTTTTCAAGGCTCATCTTCTGTGTTCTTCATTACAGAAGATTCTTAGGGGGATTTCCCCATCAGGATCCGGTGAAGGCTACCACTTCCTACCCTAGACCATGTTTCCAACTGCAGACTTGAGAAAACTCAGCAAAGGCTCCCCATGGAATAAGAACACTGCAGGAGGTACCATTGTAGCTAAAAGAAGCTCAAGGAAAGAGCATCCTGAGACATTTCCATCCCAAAGATCCAGGATCACCTGATCTTTAGGGTCCATCAGCAGTTTTGTTCCGAACACTGATGGTGTGCTGGGCCCTTTCTCACTTAATTCTCAAAACAACTCTGTAATTCTGGTCATGGAATTCCTGCTTTATAAGCAAATAAGTTGAGACCCAGAAAAGTGACCTTGGTTGCCCTGGGCAACGGGGTGATGAATGGCCCTGGCCTTTACACTGAGGCTCTGTGGCTTTGCTCATGTCATTTCCTGGAAAGTTATCAACTCTTGCTTCTTTGAGTAAGAAGGAAACAAAGAATTAGTTGCTCTGATTGCTCTGAGAAAGTGAAGTTGTGAACAGATTGGATTTGGGGCTATGGGTTTGGGTTCCATGTTCACACTGGAAGTCACAGGGTTGGATTCTCTGTCCCAAGGTAGTGGAACCAAGGGTCTCCCTCTCTCTCCCTCTCTCCCTTTCTCCCTCCTTCCCTCCCTCTCCCTCTCCCTCTCCCTCTCCCTCCTTTCCTCCCTAACAAATCAGTAGCCATTCTCTACTCAAAGGATAAACAGGCTGAGAAAGAAATTAGGGGAATGATACCCTTCACAATAGTCACAAATAATATTACATACCTTGGTGGGACTCTAACCAAGCAAGTGAAAGATCTTTATTATAAGAACTTCATGAATAAAGAAATCAAAGAAGATTTCAGAAGATGGAAAGCTCTCCCATGCTCATAGGTTGGCAGGATTGATATAGTAAAAATGTACATCTTGCTGAAAGCAATCTACAGATTCAGTACAATTTCCATCAAAATTCCAAATTAATTCTTCATAGACTTAGAAACAGCAATTTGCAAATTCATTTGGAACAACAAAAAACCCAGAATAGCAAAAAATTTTCTCAACAATAAAAGAACTGGGGGAAATCACCATTCCCGATCTCAAACTGTATTACAAAGCAATGGTGATGAAAGCTGCATGGACAATTTTACAGAGACAGGCAGGAAGACCAATGGAGTAGAATTGAAGACCCAGAAATGAACCAGCACACAAATAGTCACTTGATCCTTGACAAAGGAGCTAAAACCATCCAGTGGAAAAAAGACAGCATTTTTAACAAATGGTGCTGGTTCAACTGGTGGTCAGCATGTAGGAAAATGCAAATCGACCCCTTCTTATCTCATTGTACAAAGCTCAAGTCCAAGTGGATCAAGGACCTCCACATAAAACCAGGTATAGTGAAACTTATAGAGGAGAAAGTGAAGAGGAGCCTTGAACACATGGGCACAGGTCAAAATTTCCTGAACAGAACATCAATGGCTTATGCTTTAAGATCAAGAATCAACAAAAGGGAACTCATAAAATTACAAAGTTTCTGTAAGGCAAAGGACACTGTCAATAGGACAAAATGGCAACCAACAGATTGGGAAAAGATTTTTACCAATCCTACATCTGATAGAGGGCTAATATCCAATATTTACAAAGAACTCAAGAAGTTAGACTCTGAGGAATCAAATAACCCTATTTAAAAATGGTGTAAAGAGCTAAACAANGAATTTTCAACTGAGGAATATTGAATGGCTGAGAAGCACTTAAAGAAATGTTCAACATCCTTAGTCATCAGGGAAATGCAAGTCAAAACAACCCTGAGATTCCACCTCACAACAGTCAGAATGGTTAAAATCAAAAGCTCAGGTGACAGAAGATGCTGGCGAGGATGTGGAGAAAGAGGAACACTCCT
>NC_034601.1:18594914-18604136 GCF_900095145.1 Mus pahari
AAATTCTTAGGCAAATGGATGGAACTAGAAAATATCATCCTGAGTGAGGTAACCCATTCACAAAAGAACACACATGGTATGCACTCAATGATAAGTAGATATTAGCCAAGAAGCTTGGTATACCCAATATACAATTCACAGACCACATGAAGCTCAAGAAGAAGGAAGACTGAAGTGTGGATACTTTGGTCCTCCTTAAAAGGGGGAACATAATACCCATGGAAGGAGTTACAGAGACAAAGAGTGGAGGAGAGACTGAAGGAAAGGCCACCCAGAGACTGTCCCACCTGGGNATCCATCCCATATACAGTCACCAAATCCAGACACTATTGTGGATGCCAACAAGTGCTTGCAGGGAGAAGCCTGATATAGTGCCTGACAAATACAGAGGTGGATTCTCTCAGCCAACCATTGGACTGAGCACAGGGTCCCCAATGGAGGAATTAGAGAAAGGACCCAAGGAGCTGAAGGGGTTTGCAGTCCCGTAGGAGGAACAACAACATGAACCAGCCAGAGCTCCTAGGGACAAAACCACCAACCAAAGAGTACACACAGAGTACTCCAGCCATATACGTAGCAGAGGATGGTCTAGTTGTTCATCAATGGGAGCAGAGGACCTTGGTTCTATGAAGGCTCTATGCCACAGTATAGGGGAATTTCAGGACAATGTAGGTGGGTTGGTGAGCAGGCAGAGCAGGGATGGGATGGGGGTTTTCAGAGGGGAAACCAGGAAAGGGGATAACATTTGAAATGTAAATAAAGAAAATACCTAATTAAAAAAAGAGAAAGAAAAGCCGTTTCAGTGGAATGATGAGAGTTAATTTCAATTATTTCTGGGAGATGGAGAAGTGTGAACAATTCAAAACACCCTGCCATAAAAAAGGAATCTTTTTCTTTAGCTGTGAGGAAGCCATGGGGGAGGGGAATGCACAGTAAACGCATCACTTGCAGACTGACTTAGGAAACATCATGCCAGTTGTATCTGAAAAGATGGCCCACGTTGAATAGTTGCTCAGTTCAAGACCCCAACGCTGTGCTCCTCACACAGTAAGTCCACAAGAGGAAGTGTTGAGTTCATTAACTGCTGTAGAAAGCAGAAGTGGGTCACTCCACCAGCACAACAAAACTAATATCTAACGGGGAGGGCTGCGGGCTCTGTGGTGCTTTCTTGCCTTAGCAACAGACTCCTCGCCTGGTGCCCTGTACATCTGACATCTGTATGTGGTTTTTACTAGCTAGCTTCCTTTTTTTTTTTTTTTTTTTTTCTCCCCCTCTGCACAGTGGTTTTGATTTTGAGAGAGAGAAATGTGCAGGCAGCTCACGTTCATGATGAGAACGATGTTTTATCTGAGTTCTACAATGACTGTGAGAGAATGCCAACAGTTAGTTCAGGGAAACTAAGGGAGTAAGAGTTTCCCAAACAAGACAGAATGATCTCAGGACTCAGGCTGCCATCAAAAGTGCCAATCTTGCAGCAGGTTGAGCCAGCCCCCTGGAAGGTAGATTTAGATGATACAAGGTAATGCGTTTGTGATGTGATAAGAACAGTGGGAGGAAAGGACAGACAAGAATTAAAAGTATGACTTGCAAGACATCCTAGACCCTCACCACTTCCCACTCACCACTCCCACCCCAATAAGCAACTGCTGAGAATACAGATCTAGTTGCCCAGTGGTAGCAAATGACACAGCATTGGCAGATGTCCTGGGAGAAAGCAGAACTGTTCAGCTTCTATTTTAATTCCATTGTTGTTTTTTTTTTTTTCTGGGGGGGGGAGGGGAGGCATCAGGCTGCACAGGGACAGTGAAAGAAAGGAAAAATCCAAAGAAAATCAGACGCTAGAATGATTGCGCATCTCACATCCCCAGACCTGTGTGAGACTTACAGCCATCCTTACTGGGAAAGAATCTTGTGTCAGTGTCTGAAGCAGCCTACTGCGGTTACATGGTTAGCAGTAGGGAGAGTGCAGGACATAGCATGGGCAGAGAAACTTGAAGAATAAGTGTAGGTGCTTAACGCCAGCTGGTTCCTTATCAGCCCGAACAATGCCTCATTCTTAGGAGACTCTTGAGAAATTCACTTATTAATAGAAGGGATTACCAGGCCCTGGGGAAAACTTCTGGGCTTTTATTATCTATTCACTTATTTTTGACAAAGTATATTGGAAGTACTCTGGGTCTTACGGAAAATGGGCAGGGAGAGAGGGAAATACATTTTCAAAAGAGAAATTTATAAACCAACAATATCAAACAAATAGTTAAGATGGCCTATGTCTAATAGATGGCATGTAGTACTTTTCAATAATGATAGCTTTGATGTGTAAGGGAGTTTATATATCTCTTCAAATACCCAGGCATAAGACAGAGGCTAATATTGGGACATGTCACAGCTTTTCTCTAGTTAAAATATCTTTTGAGAGGTAGGGGGCAGTGGCACACACCTTTAATATCAGCACTTGGGAGGTAGAAGAAGGCAGATCTTTGTGTGTTTAAGGTTAGTCTTATATAGTGAGTTCCAGGACAGTATGGAGAGAGACCCTGTTGTCTCAAAACAAAACAACCAAAACAAACAAACAAACAAACAAACAAAAAAACCTTAATTATGCAGGATAATACTTTTTTCGGCTGGCAGCAGTGGCTGTCTGAACCTATGTTTTAGCTCCTCTTCATGTATTGGCACAGAGAAATTCCATGAAGCCCTGTAGCCTATTCTTCATAGATAATATCAACATACCCAAACTATTTACAACACAGAAACCTAGGGAAATTGATGTTGATGATGATGATGACCTAGGATTTTCCTCATTGTTGGGGATTGTAGGTTGATAGGCCAGGCAAGCCCTCTTCCACTGAACTAACTATGAGTTCAATTATGTAGCTCAGACTGGGCAGGAACCCAAGATCTTCCTGCCTCAGCCTCCTGAGTGCTATCGTTACAGTTGTATGGGACCATTCTTTGTGCTTAAAGTTCCTCTGTCAGACACATCATCCCAGTGTAGTGGCTCGTGGCATGTTTCAACAGACAAGATTAAAAACGTGGACTGGAAGGTGATTTTATTTCCTTAAACAGATTGTATGGAGAGTGTTGGTAATCTTGAAAGTGTGCACATAAAGATGCTGCCTTACCTCAACTTTAACTAGTGACTTAGATGACTGTGTAGGGTGGGTCTTGGTCACATTCTGGGTGATGAAAAGCCAGGACTTAGCAAATGCTGTGTATGCCAAGGTCTGTGTTTTCTGTACATGCAGATGGGAAGAACTAGGTGACGAAAGAGTATCTTGAGGTGGACGTGAGGTGTGTAAAATTGAATGTAAGCCATTATAAAAATACTGTTCTTATATATTTGTACTTTAACATTCTTGTATCAAGTTAGCCTTTTGAGTGAATTGTAAAGTGATAATCTGCCACTTGTCTAGAAACCAGAGAAAAATCAGTGTACTAGTACTCTTGCATAAAATCCAGAGAAAATCAGTATACAATGAAAATAAGAGGCACATTTTACATACTATTTTAGAGAATTCAGCCCCTGCTACAAATAATGTTTGTCTCCAGTTCTTTGGTGGTACCATAAAAAAATCTTGGTAGAAATGAACCCGAATTCTGCCAATGCTATTAGAGATCAATAAGAAGAGAAAATATTGCCAGAGCATATGTTTCATGACACCCAACTTTATTTATTTATTTATTTTTTGGTTTTTCGAGACAGGGTTTCTCTGTATAGCCCTGGCTGTCCTGGAACTCACTTTGTAGACCAGGCTGGCCTTGAACTCAGAAATCCGCCTGCCTCTGCCTCCCAAGTGCTGGGATTAAATGTGTGCGCCACCACGCCTGGCGACACCCAACTTTATATATGGCCCTCTGACTTGGATTCCTTTCTGTTGTAAAAAGTTCTCATATTGAAGATTGAACTATCAGCACATGCTTGTTTATGGTCTCTAAAATTCCCAAACTATAGTGAGTTATTAATTCTCATCACTATAATCTGCCTGTGGGCTCTGTAGTAGTTGTTTTTTTCTGTTGCTGTGATCAAACACCATGACCAAGGAATCTTACAGAAGGAAGGGTTCATTTGGACTTATAGTTCCAAAGCTGACAAATGGCAGAGGGAGCACATAGTCAACGACTGTCTTTAAGCTTTCAAAACCACCCCCAGTAACTTACTTTCTCCCACAAGGCCACACTTATAAGCCTCTCTGTTGTCACCATCTGGGGATCAAGTGTTCAAGTGTCTGAGATTGGTTCAAACCACCACAGGCTCCAGATACCAATGGCTAAGAAAGACAAAGGAGGTCCTTTTGTTGAAGAACAGGACTTGGAAGAAAAGTCAGAAAGTTTGAGATACTGAACTGAGAGTTATTATTCAAATGACCCCAATACAAACTAGCCAGAAACGTTAACAGTTGACAGTAAAGGTACTATTGTTCTCCTGTCCATACTCAGTCACACCTGGAAACTGTTTTAAGTCCTTAAAGACAGGTATAGACAAATTGGCCAGAGGAGATCAAGGAGTTCAGAGACTATGTTATGTAAGGAACAATTCAAAGACTAAGATTACATTCGGAAAGAACAAACATTTGTTTTAATCTAGGAGTAGAATTAGAACCAACAGGGAGAGGTGAAAGGCTGCAGGGAGGGGTTTAGACCAGTGCCGGTAAAATGTGTTCCATAACTGGACATGCCTATCTGGGAGGCAAGGCTGACATTATTACAGGCATCAAGCTGGAGTAGGGCCACCTCTTTTCTTTTTTGCAATTGAGTGGAACTGTGTTTGCTGGTTGAAGGGAGGCCTGACTGTCTCCTACAGTCTTTTCCAACCACCAGAGCAGTGGCCAGTCTGAGTGGCCATGGTCTCAATCCATGTGCAATCTAGGCAAGACTGCTGGCAGGCAAGAGGGGCTGTGACATGGTGCAGAAGGTCTGAGCTTTGGACGCAGAATTACTGATCAGAATCAACATGCTTTTGACTTGTCATCAGCATAATCTAGCATACCGTGCTTTTGGCATAGAGAATTTACCAACGTGAGTATCTCAGTGTGCTCACCAGGTAGTACTTAGTATTTGAAAGACACCAGCTAATTACTGGGCATTTGCATTGAGTGTCTTCTTCGTGGGGACCTTAGGGGTGCTCAGAACTTTCTGGCTAATCATCAGCCCTGTTATAGTCAGTTCCAGGCACTCACTTAATCACAGGAAACCTTCTTTGTAGGGGTGACCTTTCTTCAGTGTGATGTAGATATGGACTTTGGAGTGTGGGTTCCAGTCTCAGTTCTGCATTAGTTGCATGGTCTCAGAGATTAGAAAGTGTAACTCATAGACTACTTCTACCTTGCAGGTTCTTTAAGATGACTAGAGACAGACCACTTAGCAGCATAGCACGGGCATATTGTGCGATGACGCAGTCAGTGGTGCTGATGTTTGAGCCGATGATCGGTTGTTATCAAACCTAACTTCTGGCTGGGGAGAGTTTCCTGTTGAGCACTGCTGAAGCTGAGGTGAGGTTTACCAGGAACGTCTTCTCTTTCAAACCACGACAATCCTTTCCCTTATTGTCTTAGTTAGGGTTTTACTGCTGTGAACAGACACCATGACCAAGGCAACTCTTATAAGGACAACATTTAACTGGGGCTGGCTTACAGGTTCAGAGATTCAGTCCATTGTCATCCAGGCAGGCCTTGTGTAGGAGGAGCTGAGAGTTCCACATCTTCATCTGAAGACTGATAGGAGAAGACTGGTTCCCATGTGGTTAGAGGGAGGGTCTCATTGCCTACCCCCACAGTGACACACCTACTCCAACAAGGCCACACCCCCTAATAGTGCCACTCCTTGGGGCAAGCATAATTAAACCACCACACATGTGATATCTCTTTTCTGATTTCTCCTTTTGATGAAAACTTGGACAAATCATACCCATTCCTCTGTATCTGGAGGTTTGTCAGCCTTGGGTTCAATCAGCTCTGGACAGAGAATATGTGGAAAACGACGACTGTGTGTATTGACTGCAGGCAGTCCAGTGACCACTTATATACGGCATCTACACTGTGTCAGGTGATATAAATGACCTAGCTAGAACTTACAGTACACGGGAAGATGTGTATGGTTGTATGCAAGTATGCCATTGCATATGAAAGAATGAGTTTTAGTATCTGAGGGCACTGAGAATTAATGTTCTAAGGATTCCTCCCAGGGATGACTGTATGGACCAGATTTTGGCTTTATCCTAAAGCAGCTAACTTGGCTATTTGTCCCACTGATTAATCTCCATCGGCCTTGCTTTGGCTCTGCTTCTGCCTGGCTTGCAGAGCATCTGCAATTAGTTGGCCAGTTTCACAGTATGGGTGTGAATCACCTGGCCAGGCTTCTGTCCTCTGTTGTTAGTAACTCAACTGTGGAAGTAGTCAAGACCTTGCACTGGGACTTTCAGTTTATTACTCGGGAGAGAATAGGGGGAGAGAAGCAGGCAGTTCCTGCCAGCTGCCCGCTTCTGTACCTGCCCTGATTGGGCTCTTCAGCTAGTTCTGTGGTACTGGCTGATTTTTGTCAACTTGACACAAGCTAGAGTAATCAGAGAGGAAGGGGCCTCAGTTGAGGAAATTATCTCCATGAGATCCAGCTGTAAGGCACTTTTCTCAATTAGTGATCAGTGGGGGAAGACCCAGGACATTGTGGGTGGGGCCATCCCTGGGCTGGTGGTCCTGGGTTCTATAAGCAAGAAGGCTGAGCGAGCCGTGGGAAGCAAGCTGGTAAGCCGTACTCCTTTGTGGTCTCTGCATGAGTTCGTGCCTCCAGGTTCCTGTGGTGTTTGAGTTCCTGTCCTTTTTGAGTTCCAGTCCTGACTTCCTTTGGTGAAACACAGCAATGTGGAAGTGTAAACTGACTAAACCTCTTCCTCCCCACCTTGCTTTTTGGTGAGGGTGTGGCTTGCAGCACTAGAAACCCTAATTAAGACACCTGGATTTTAGGAAGTGTGGCTGCCTTGCTGGTCGGCAGCTCACTTGTGAGCATTCATTCCAAGTGTGCAAAAGCCAGGGCTGAGAGGTGTGCTAGGTGTCTGAGACTCAGAGAAGGCTCAGGAGGCTCCTGATTTCTGACAGTCTATACCTGGTCCAGTAGATGGACAGAGAGACTGTGGGAGAGCTGCTAGGCCCGGTTCAACCTAGGCTGTGTGAGCATTCAGGACAGGGGCTTCTCATGCAGACTGGGAAATGGCCTCTGAATTTCTCCTTACTCAATAAACTGTGGAGAGACCCCTTGATTCTTCTCACAACAACTCTAAAGGCACTTACAGATCTTTTTTGGGTGGTTTGAACAGTGTTTTAGTTTCTTCATCCAAGGGATCGTTTCCTCCATCTTCCAGGACTCATCGATAAAAATAACCTGTAAGTTTTGAAGCATGGATCTCAGCCAATGGCCTCACTCCATATTAGATATGCACATCAGCTGCTCCAGACATTCTGTGATGGCCACCAATCACCATGCTTTCTTTGTCCCCATAAGGTCAGTGCTGTAGCTGGAGGTATCAAGCTCCAGAAGGGGGCAGAAGGGGGTTCACTTGACTTTGCTCAGCATCTCTCTCAGTTACTTTTACGTTGCTGCGATAAAACACCCTGACAAACATGCTTAAGGGAAGAAGTATGTATTTTAGCTTAAAGTTCCAGACAGGATACACTCCATCATGACAAGAAATACCTAACACCAGGGACATGGCTGCCTGTCAGGTTGCATTGTCCTGAAACAGAGAAGGATGGAGGGAGGGAGGGAGGGAGGGAGAAAAGGAGGGATGGAATGATAGAGGGAGGGAGAGAGGAGAAGAGAGAAGGAGAGAGAGAAGAAGAGTGAGGGATGGAGGGAGAATGGAGAGAGGGGGGAAAGAGGTTTGGAGGGATGGAGAGAGAGGAGAAAGAGAGAGGGAGAAGTAGGGGGAGAGAGAGTACATGAGAGGGAGGGAGAAAAAGGATTGGAGAGGAGTAGGACAGAGAGGGAGAGGAAGCAGGGGGAAGGAGAGAGGGAAGCAGGGGGAGAGAGGGAGGGAGGAAGGGAGGGAGGGGAAAGGAGGGAGGGAAAGGGGAAGGGGAAGGGAGCGAGAGGGAAAGGGAAGGAAGGGAGTGAGCATGAGCATGATGTGGGGCCTGGCTATAAAACCTCAAAGTCTGTGCCCCTCAGCATACTTCTTCCAGCAAGGCTCCACCCTCCACCGTTCCATAGCCTTCCCAAGAGCACTGTCAGCTCAGCTGGCAGCCAAGTGTTCAGAGACATAAGCCTATGGGGACACTTCATTTAGAAACCACATCACTATCCTCTAACAGCAGCTGGGGCTGGAGCAGGCTCCCTCTCTTCCTTCTCAAAGGTGACAGGGCTACAGTCTGTTGTGGTGGCCGGAGGTTCAGTGATCTGAGATCCAGATACCATTCTAACCCTCCCCATCTCCTTCCCCTCCATCCGACTTCCCTATATGGCCAAATTCATTCTGAGGACTGGAATCCAGTGAGTCAAACCAACTCATGGAATGTTGAGAATGTGGCTCTGTTGTGAAAACTGTGCACGTATAAAACCGTGGGTCCCACCCTACCCCCACCTCTATCCCCATCCACCCCCCAAAGAGTCAAACGGAAATTTGCAGACCACAGTGGCACCTGGTCTCAACTGGTACTCAACTAAAAGTGTCTTTAAAAATTCTAAACATAGGACTTGACCATGAACTAAAAATAAGCTTCTGAGAATTGGGGGGTGGGGGGGGTGGGCATTTCTTAGGGGACTGCATAGGCGAAGTAGATATGGCCCCTGCCCCTGAGACACTCATAAGACACTGTTTTCTTTCCATCAAATGGTTTCTACCCCCACTGTAGCCCATCTTCTTGGGGTGTCTCTGGGATGACAGTGCTGTATGCTCATATAGAGGATGGTATCACTGAGGGAGGATTCCTGAGCTCTGATGGCTGGACTCGCTGTGAGCTGGGCTCTGACTGGAGATGGGATACCTCACTGTTCCAACACCTTAGAGAAGACTCCAAGGAACACTTCACGAAGGAATCTGCACCCCCCAAATTCTTGGGGTTTCTGTAGTCACTGCTTGATTAGCCTTTGGTCAGAAAATATCTTTTTCTGTTGTTGTTTTTCTTTGTTTGTTTGTTTTTTTCAAGACAGAGTTTCTCTGTGTAGCTCTGGCTGTCTTGGAACTCACTTTGTAGACCAGGCTGGCCTCGAACTCAGAAATCCGCCTGCCTC
>NC_034601.1:18604841-18629551 GCF_900095145.1 Mus pahari
TGTGTGTGTGTGTGTGTGTGTGTGTATGGTGTGTGTGTGGTACTGTTTTAGAAAACAAAGGGTGTCCAATGAAGTGACTACCTTAAAGGCTCCATCTCTCCCTCTCAGTGTGCTGAGGAGATGGTCAGGACTCTGAGCAGTGACTGACTCTGTGGTGTCACTTTCTGTGTGTGGCCTTTGGGAAAAACACTCACTGTCTGGGAACTTCAGTTTGCTCAGAGGCAGAACCATTTGCCTGCAGGGCTTTAGTAAATCGCCCAGCACAGTCCTTTGTGTAAATGCTCCTTACAGTGTTGCTTAATGATCGGATCATGATAAGGGCGTAATGATAGTTACGAGGTCTCTGCTCTCATGTGGGTAGGCAGTGCTGCGTCATCAGAGTGTGCTCGAGTCCTAGCCAGTCTGCATGCCCATTCTCATCTGCATGTTTCTATGTGGGCATGTATGACTATCCTCACCACTAACGTTGACTGTAATTCTAGAGGCCTAATGTAGCTGCCCCTCCTCTTCCTCTACCTGTTTTTACTTTAGTTTTCTTTTCTTTTTGTTTTTTTTGAAACAGGGTTTTGCTATGCAGCCCAGGCTGGCTTTGAAATATAAATGTGCTGCCTCAGCAGTTAAGAAGCTGGAGGGCGGGGTTACAGGTGGTGCCACACCTGGCAGGAACAGGATGTTTTGAGACAGGAGCTCCTACATCCACTAGTTCCTCTGTGAAAATAGCTGAGGTTTGAACACGTGTCACAGGTGGTACTCCACGTGCACACACACAAGAACTTACCACACAAGTCCCCGAGTGGACGGTGAGAGAAGCTGGAGGAACCTGGAACAGGAGGAGGACCTGAGGCCAGACACAGCTCGCCATACATATACACTTTATACTGAGCAGCCACCACTGCCTCCGCACACTGGTCAAGCACCATGGATTCTGCGCTTGCTTGCTGGGACCTTGGCATCCTCTTCTTTGTCAAAGTGTGTGGCCTGGAGTCCTCTCTATTGTCTTTGCTGGTACCCTCCACTCCTCACCCCTCTGCACTGCCCTGCATCACACTTACTACCTACCAATACTGCAAGTTTGTTTCGAGGCCATTTCTCCAGGAGCTCCTTCAGGCCTGCCTCCTTCGCAGCCCAATGTAGTTTAACAGGCTTCCCGCTTGTAGCGCTGCCCGTGTAGTGTAGTAGGAAGGAGGAGATGTATTCTTGGGGGACATCTGATTTTAGAGACCCAAAAATGTATAAAATAGTATGAACGTTCAAGTGACACTTTTTAATCCTGTCTAGAGTCCTTTGCAGTTTATCATGAAACACCATGTGTACAGTTGGTCACCAACAGAATGAAGTCTCATGACCCTTCGTTGTGTAAATGACAGAGCTGTGCCACAAGAATGAAGCATTAGATCTATGGTCAGTAACCATGGTAGAGAGCTGGAGCCTCTTCGTGCGGGTCTAGTTTTCTTTCCGGTCTCCATCATGTGTCTCTGGGTGTTACTCTGGATTTGGAAAGGAGAACCACTTCCCCAACAACAGCAGTGGTGACTAAGAACTTTACATGCTCTGAAAATGCTGAGCTGTCCTTGTGGACAGTAAGCAGGGGGAAAGAACGGAGAAGGAACTAACAACTCTGAAGCTGTCACTCTGTACCAAGCCTGTACACTCTGATGGCAACAGCAAGCCACAGATGTTGCTAATTTGCAATAGCCTCATTATAGCCTCATTATAAAGTTTTCTTTTTTAAAGGTGGGTAAAATTAATGTAGATAACGTTTTATTTAACCCAGTGTGTTTGGAATATTACTATATCACACGATCAATGTAACTATTACTAACCAGGTATTTTAGATTCCTCTTTCCATGGGAAGTCTTGGAATTCTGGTGAGCACGTTGTTCCTGCTAGCACACATCAGTTTGAATAGCCACACGTGGCTAGGGACAACAGCATGGCACGTTCTTAGCATTTTGCACACATGGCTTCACATCCCTCAACACCGTGCGTGCAGAACTGAACTAATTGCCTAGTAGCTTAGGAAGTGGAACCTCATAAGGTAAGGTCAGTTGATGCCAGTCACAGGTGAGGCTGAGAAGGGCTGGAGCCAGACCAGCCAAGGGCTGCCTTCCGCACCCTTCTCTGCAGTCTGCAAACCATGGAAGTCTGCTCTGGGCCCAGAAGACTGGGGAGGGGGAGGACAGGTGAAGTGAGCAGAGGCTTCGGTGTTGCTGTAGAATCTCTGAGGGGTTGAGCTGTTGGTGGTGCTATTGTACGCAGCAGAGAAGAAACCCACCTTTTGGAAGAACCAAGGGGAGCCATTGCCTTCAAGGGCATTCGACAACGGTAAAGGAGGCCTATGACTAGGTCCTGGGCCTCTCTAAGAGATCTGTGCCCTTAGAACAACTTCCGCTTTGGAAATGAGATGACATTCAAGGTCGAAACAGCTCAGTGGTGCCAGGCCAGGGTGGTGATGGTGCTGAATTATGACTGTGGCTCTTCCAGAAGAGGCCTGCACAGTCTTTTCATGGAAGATCATGGCAGTTTCGTGGGGGAGGCCAGCCAGGGGAGCACATGCTGGTTCTGTGGACGTGTTTCTGCTTCAGTCCCTTAGCATTATTATGATGCTCAGTTGTGAGCCGAGGTAGACTGTGGAACCTCGGCATCCTGGTGCAATGCTGTGGTTTTGCAGGATTCCCCTGCAACCACGGACCGAGAGAGGACCTCATGTGATGACATTATCCTGTTGGTGTTGATGAAAAGCTCATGTTGGGTGCCCCCCCCCAAATTTGCTATAAACGTTTTCCAGCTAGGTAGTGTTGGTGATAGACTAGCAGTTTCCTAGGAGGATCTAGAATTCTGTATTATAATTTGCTTATTTCTGTGGATAAATGTTTAGGTTGCTTTGATGTTTGACCTCAATTTTGATGCTCTAGCATGCAACCGTCCACTCATGATCTTTTTGATCTTTGAACCATAAACTATAATAAGCACTAAACCTTTGGATTTAGCACCCAGAGAGCGCTCAGGTTTTTAGATGTTAGTTGGGCGCTTCTTAGCTTCCCTACCTCTGGGTGACACTTGGGCTTTATTAGCAACAGGTGTGAAAACTTTATCCTGTGTTTTTATCCAGTTTGACTGAAGGACATGTGTCTTGCATTTGTGGGTCCCTCTCCCACATTGCTTTTTAGCATCACCAGAATAGCTTAACCACTGATGCTGAGACCACAGTTAGCAGGGGATGCCCTTTTCTCCAGAAACCCAATTAGTCAGTCTCACCTTGCAAACTGACTATAGGGTCATCTGACTGGTAATGGTGTGACCCTGAGTGAAGCCTCAGCCTTCCACGGCTGCACAGAAATAGGGCAGGACTTTATTCCAAATTCTACAAACCTTAGGAAAGGGTAGGGCCTGTCTGTCTGCTTCTATCGCCCCATAGCTTATGGCTCTGACATGGGCTTTGGAGGCACAGATGAAGTCTTGGGATAGATTATTTACTTTGTTTTTTAATCTCATTTTTCCACCCCTCTAAATCGACATAAGAGCGAGTGTGGTAGTTACCCATGGTAACTCCAGAACTCTTATGCTGAGGCTGCGAGTTTAAGACCTGGAATGCATGGCCACGTTGTGTCTCAAAAATAAAATAGTAAAATAGACGACAGTAGCGTCTCTGTGTGTACCATTGTTGTAAGGGTTTCACTGTTCATACAGAAAAGTCCTAGGAACAACGCAGTCACAGGCTCCGCCTCTCACCCAGTGCTGTCTTCTGATTGGCATCTGTAAGTGGGATTGTAGCGCTTGTTTTCAGCAAGGTGTATAAGTGAGGAACCATAGTCAGAGCATTTAACACCACAACCTTGCCAAGGGCCCTCGCTGAACACAACAACAAAAGGACACCCATTCTCAGTTCTTTGTAAAGAGCGTGGCGTGTTCTTCCCACACACAGTCTAGCCACAGTCCTATTGGTTTTGACTGTATTTAGTGCTGTGGACTGTTTTTGAGCCCATGTTGTAAGTATGGAGGCCTCCACAAATCAAGCTGGGGGACAATCAAGATTTTTTAAAACCAAGTTCCATTGAGATAACTTTGCAAGGTTACATAGAAAGAACATCCCATTTGATATGTTCCTCTGTTTGGTGGCTTTCCCCACAGGTAGCTTTCAAAGAAACTGTCGGGGTGTATGGAAAATGTCATGTGCTTAGCTCAGCAGCTTGTATCAAAGATGTCTACAAGAGAAGGGAAACGTCATGTTCTATAGGAAGCACAGAAAAATGATCGAAGAGGCCCATCTGCTCCTCTTCCCGAGAGCCTGGCTCTTCACAGCTGGGTTGAGCTGTGTGTCCCCAGGAGTATTCCCAGGAACATCCAGACTCTCTTCTAGCCCCTTCAAATGCAGGCCACTTTGCAGCTGTATTTTTGCTGCCCCTCCCCCGGGTGCAGAGACACGTGGGGATGCTGTGATGCGTCGGCTGGGTGCTTGGCTGTGCGTGTTTGCTGGGCTGCACGGATGAACTTGCGATTATCGGTTGGAGATATTGAATATCTGTTAGAAGTTGGGTAATCCTGACAAGTGGACCTGCAGATCTAGGCCAGGGCTAGGTCAGAGGTATCATCCACTTACGCTATGGAAAATCAAATGCAGTAATTAGCTGGGAAATGCCAAGGGCTTTCCCCTTCGCCCAGACAACCTTGTTCTCTGTGAAGCATTGGCTAATCCCTTACTCCAGCTCATTCACAAGTCTGCACAGCTTCTTGCCCTCAGCATCTATCTCAACAACCTCTCTACACCAGTTCTGCTTGCTTGGGATTTTGGGCAAGAAAGCTCTGGGTATGTCTGCCTCTGTTTTGTAGCTAAAAGCTGACTCTGGGTACTTCAAAAAAGGTACGACTGTTTCCTCCTTCAACCTTCCTTCCCTGAAGGTCAGAAATAGTCCTTTTTTTCCCTTGCTTGCATGCAGTCCTAGGTAAAACGAGAGGTCGACGTTTAATCTTGATGGTCGGTTTGGTTGGAAGAAGAAACAGCTGGGGGAGGGGGTTGTGAAGCATGCGTGTGTGTTCTGGAGAAAGGTCACAGGGTTTGTTTCTGATTGAGGTGATCCCTTGATGGTATTGTATAAATTATATACATAAATGGTAGTATTGTAGGGCGGTGGTGGAAGGTAGAGGTAGGCCTAGTGGGAAGAAGTACATTACCATGGTTATGTCCTTGGGGCTATTTCTTGCCCTGCCTCCTACCCATATGCCCCCTCTGTTTTCTGCTTGTGCGACGTAAAGAATAGCCTCTGCCCCACGCTCCTGCTGTCAGGACTTCCTGACCAAGCTCATGGGGCCTTGTGCTCGAGGGTCAAAGCATCTGAAACCCTGAGCAAAACAAATCCTTCTTCCTTGTTTCCATTGGGCATTTGGTCACAGAGAAAAGTGACTAACTTGGGATCTGCCTCAAATTTGTCTTCTGGATAGAGTGGTGAGGGTTTTCTCTGTTTCTGTGTAGCTACCTAGATACCAGGATAATTTATTAAGTCTTTTTTTTTTTTTTTTTTCCTCCACTGAGTTCCACTGGTACTATTCTAAGATATTATATGAGTATATGTGTGTGGTCCTGTTCTAGAATCTGATGTTCATGGGTCTATTTCTCTGTGCCTTTCGTTTTGGTTGTGGTAGTTTCATGATGTAAAGCCCTTTCACACTTATCCCTTAAGACTGCCACTTTTGATTTTAAAAAAATTTTTTTCTTAGTTTAGAATTAGCTTGCCGTTGATTTCCACAAAATAGTGGCCGGGATTTTGGTTGAGAGTCTATTGAAGCTATTGATCAAAGTATTAAGCTAGAAACAGAATCAACGGTCTTCCACCCAACCTCCCAGGAATTGGTTTATGGTTTTGAGAGGGTTGAAATGTCTCCAGATCTGCAGTTGGCAGGCTGGGGACACAAGAGAGCCAAAGATGAAGTTATGGTCTATGTTAGGTCTAAGGGTTGGGAATGATGACAGAGTCTCTTGACCAAATGCCAGAAGGCATAAACCCCAGGAAGAGATGACGTTTTGGGCAAGAAAAGACTTCAGTGGCTCAGCTGTAGGCAGGAAGAATTGCTTTTTGCTTGTGAGCAGATCAGCCTTTCTGCTGTATATAAAAATAAGCCTTTGACTATGCGAGGCCCTCCCACTGGGAAGGGCTGTTCACTGTGCTCAGGCTCAGTGCAAAATAGTAATCTGCCAATAGACATAACCAGAGTAATGTTTGACTGGGTACATGTGGAGTCATTAAGTCGACATAAAGCTGACCCTCATAACCATTTGGTGGGGGGCAAATTGTTTTAAAATCAAAATTTCAAAATCATGAGCATAAGTTTATTTCTGTTGCTTTTAGCCTTTTGGTAATGACTCCCAGTGACGTCCTGAATTTTTCAGGGCAACTGTGCCCATCTTTTGTCAAATGCTTCTGCGAACTGAGACACAATAGTTGTACAGGGCGTTTGGCCTTTCTCAACTAAAAAATGGAGTCCAAGACATATTTGCCAAGTATCTATGAACTTCTTACACTTTGTATTTTTTTGTTTTATTTATTTTTTTTTTTGTAATTTTAAAATTTATTTCTTTATTCACTTTACATCCAGATTGCTGTCCCCTCCCATTTCCCCCTCCCCCAGCCCCTACCCCTACTCTGAGAGGGTGGGGCCCCCTGGGTTTTAGAAGGATAATTGTCAGCCTCCTGGATACCAGTGAAGTGTAGGTACAGCCTTGCAGGATGCAACTATAAGTGATTTTTGAAGCTTCCTTTATACCTACACAATGTTTTATCACTGCCAAAACATTTGTTTCCTTTGGTCTTTAAGGGCTCTGGGGATCATGCAGAAAAATGACCTTAAGGGAGTGGTTCTCAACCCTTTCAACAGGGGTCACCTAAAGACTCTCGGAAAACACAGGTTTTTACATTATCATTCATAACAGAAGCAACAGTACAATTATGAAGTAGTAATGAAAATAATTCTTGTGGTTGGGGGGTCACCACATGAGAAACTGTATTGAAGGGTCACAGCACCAGG
This sequence comes from Mus pahari, assembly GCF_900095145.1. NCBI lineage: Eukaryota > Metazoa > Chordata > Mammalia > Rodentia > Muridae > Mus > Mus pahari. The sequence continues at coordinate 18,611,862 of NC_034601.1, forward strand.
AAGGGTGAGGACCGCTGCTCTAAGGGTGTGATTTAAGAATCCCATGAACTTTTCCTGAGAGAGGCCCTCCGCCCATCCCAAAGTTAGTGACTTGGCCAGGTCAGACCTGATTTATAATTTATGTTTCATTTTTCCCAGAAGAGCAATAAGGGAAAAGAAGAAAATGCCAAGGGCTGAAGGGCAGTTCTTCCACATTCTCCTGACTTTTGTGTGGTCTTCACAGAGGGTCCTCTGTGACATCCCGAACATGGGAGAAATGTCAATTTGAGCCTCGACTATAAAATATGTCCTTAGGACAAGGAACTCAAATCTTTGTATTTACCTCATCTCGTCAGACTTCAGCAAATGTTCAGTCCTCCTCACCCAGGTAAAATGTTTGCTTACAGAAAAGCTCTGTCCTAGGAATTAGACATGACACGCTCCATGAAGATGATCTTTTAGGACAGTTACTAGAACACTTCTCCAAGGGACTCATGCTTGTGGCAACTCTCCTGCTTGGGCCTTCATAGACAACGCTGAAGGGAGAGCAGAAGGCAGTGGAGAGGAAGCAGACCAAGGTGTTCCATGTCAAGCCCTCGAGAAGGGAGGGAAGCCGGAATACTGCTGGCCCACAAGACAGCTTTTGAGTCAGGCACGGACAAAAGCTTTTATTTGAACAGTGCTATAAGCTGTGTTAAGTGTAGTGCCCCCAGGGGTTAGTTGACAAATACAGAAACCCTGGTTGAAGTAAAAAACATTAGCTAGTGCTTGCTTTATTTCTCTGCTTCTCAGAAGTTTATCAATAGTATTTTCATGATTCAAAGCTAAGAGAGGAGACAGGATTTTCCCCTCCTTTGGAGCTTTCTACCTCTCTTCTTTTCTTCCTTCCGCTAGTCAGCATGCGCTGAGTCCCAGACCTGGGAACATGGCTGTAGATGAACTAGTATCTCTCTCTTTGAGCTTGTGACCCTTACATGATTTTACTTTTACTTCCACAAACAATAAGCAACGTGGTTGCTTTTTAAAAAATGCTTTTGGGCTGTTGTTGTTTTTCAAAACAGGGTTTCTCTGTGTAGCCCTGGCAGTCTTGGAACTCACTCTGTAGACCAGGCTGGCCTCTAACTCACAGAGATCCACCTGCCTCTGTACTGGGACTAAAGACCACTACACCTAGTAGAAGCTTTTGTTTTTAAAGACATACACAGTAGAGACTTTGTAAATGGAATAGTGCATGACATTGGTTTCAAAATAATCTAGAAGTTTCAGAAATAGAGAGGGCTGTAAGCAAGAATATCTACGTTGACTCTGGTCTGTGGGACCTTTGTATGTAGCACCCATTTGTAGCCATTTTTTTTCATTATCTGTTAGAGACAAAATTTCATGAAATACTGCTTGCCCTTATGTAGCGAATTCTGATATTTAACCATATAGTTCCTTATATTTTAATACGACTGATTACTATACTCTTGCTTTGATTTTGAGACTGTTGTGTTGCCAAGATAGTGCGGTCATAGATTCCAGCTTGACTTTGAGATTAGTAAATGATAACTGTTTTGGAAAATGTTGCTGTAGGTACAGAGACAAAAACACGTAGAGTAGGCATTGGCCACCCAATGTCAATCGATCCTGGCTTGTGTTCAGAGGGCTGTGGCCATATTAGGACAGGAAAGAACTAGCCACTGAAAAGCAATCCTGACTTGTGTACAGAGGACAGTGGACAGGTCATGGCAGGAAGGTCACTTTCTCCGGGAAAGTCTGAGAAGCGTCCTGCCTGGAAGGGAGACATATGGAGGCGTGGTGAGAAGATAAACATTGGAGGTCAATGATGAGGGGATGGGAAGGCTGACCTTTGCTCAGGATGGCTGGAAAGTGAGGGCGGTCAGCCAGTGGCCTCTGGAGGGCACAACCAAAAGTCACGCTAGGCCCTACGAGACAAGCTTAAAGACTTAAACTTAAAGGTAAGGTTTAGGGTCGTAAGGTAACTGGAGAAATGACCCCATTCCACTGGTCTTCCATGAAGGTCATTGCCAGCTATGTCTATGTAGAGTATGTTATCTGTGTGTCATGGTTTAGAATAAAGGACTCCTACCCAAAGCAGGGCCGTTCCAGAGCACAGAGCACACACCTCATAGAACCGCCGTCCTCTCCTCTGCCGTGGGGTTTTCTAGAAGATCCACACAGACAACTCAATTTGAGATTTTTTTTTTCATAAGAAAAATGGCTTTCACTTTCAGCGAAGTAGAGGAAGTGAACATGGACTCCTTGCAAGCGCTTGCTCCCTTTTCCTGCACGGGGGCTCCTTTCGTGGCATGAACTGTGGCGACCCGTAAGACTCCGAGGATACTTACATTTTCTAGGTCTTTTATGACTGTCAGGTAGCAATTCTTTTAATCTAAAAAAAAAGAAGCTCTGGGAAGTATAATTATTACCATTATTTGACTTGTATAGAGACTAAAGCATGTATGACTTTGCCGGAGGTCAAACTTCCTAGGGTCAGCAGAGCTGGGATTTAGGCAGCCTGACTCCAACCATGGTCCATCTTAGCCACCATTGTACTTCTTCTCTAGGAGCCCAGTCAGTAGGAGTGACTCAGAGAGCCAAGAGAGCTGATGCTATCCTTGGGCCCTCTCAGAGTCTACCAAATTCAGGGACTCCTCGCTGGTGTCTGTTGTAGGATTGCTGCTTGTGTTGGATGTGAGAGGAAACCTGCATAACATTTATACTATGAAAAAAAAAAACAAAAACAAAAACAGAAGAAACTGGGGTTTAGTTTTCTGCTGTAGCTCATTATACACAAATCAGCCTCACTGTTGAGAATGCTGGAAAACAGCAGATGGGACGGGCCCCGGAGTCAGAACTTGAACTCAATACAACTCTGTTTCAGAGAATTACACCATGGAAGGTTGAACTTCTCTGATGAGCTATGGGAACCTAGGAAGGAGCCACTGGAAGCCAGGAAGTGTGAGGACGTGCCACGGAGAGATGGTGAAAGAGACGTGCTAATGTTACCACTGCACGGAGTCAAAGAACTCCTGTGCACACTAAGGAAGTGCCCGCTTGCAGCAGATCCTAAGGTGTACTGTAGAAGTTTTGAAATTTGTGGCATTAGTCACGGCCAAGTCCTAGACAGCTCCTCGAGTGGCACTTGTGACAGGCAAGTATGGGCAGTGTAGCTGAGGTTTTGAAATCTGAACTGATGTCAGCTGCCACTTATAAAAGGGAAGGTGGCAGAGTTGGCAGTGTACTGCCTGCCAAAACTAACAGGACCCATATTTCTCTGAGGAATTTAACAGGAGCCAGCATCTCATAACATAGTATTCAAATATATAGCTCTAACTCAAGCTTGATGTCACTCAATATTAAAAAACAGCAGTGAGAATATTCAAACAGTGCTTAAAGAGAATGACAATTAGTGTGTCTGAGAGATGATTCAGATAGGGTTGAGGCAGCCGTTGGATCTCGTCTTGAAAGTAATGGAAAAACTGAAATTCTCAGCAGAGAAACAGAAACTAGAACAAAACAACTAGATGAAACTTTAAACGAAAACAATGACATCTGAAATAACTCATCTACCGGGTGGTCAGCTTAGCTGTAGAATAGAGGACAGAAGAGTCAGTGAACTGATGGATAGAAAACAGAAAAACAATGTGGGAAAACCAGTGTTTCGTAGTATAACATTGAAAGGTTGGATATATGCGTTGTTGGAATCCCTTCTAGAAGGTGAATATAAAGGTATTGGTGTAGGAGAAGTACTTGAAGAATGGCTACAACTGTCCCAAGTGTAGAGAAATAAAATTTCAAGTTGTAGAATCTCCATAATTTCAGACAAGGTAAAGTCAGGGAGAGGTTCTCAGCTGCTTTAGAATCAAGCCTGCTGGTTGATTTCTGCTTCTTCCAGGCAGCTCGTCTGGTCTGAGAGTCTTTTCTACAGCTTGGCTTATGTGAGAGTGAACCTGACTGGTACTGTTTACTCTTAGGGATTGGTGGTGGGGAAGAGCCTAGTAAATCTTGTCAGTTTCGGGGACTTCCTGAGCCCATTTTTAAGTTATTTAACTTCTGTCATCAGACAGCTTCTCTGAAGGCTAGAATGTTTCAGTCTTTCAATTTTGGAAGAAACTGCTACACAGCTCCAAGGCTCTCTGCTGTCAGCTCACCTGCTCTTAAGTCCAAGGGAGTGAGGGGAAGTTGAAATTCATGGAACCAAAAGAGAGAGGTGACAATAATAGCTGATGTGTCCACTAGTAAACACATGCAAAAGTAAACAAAATGCCTGTGATCTCATGTACACAGGGGTGACCATAGAAGAGCACCAATATTTCTGGATGCATATCCTCCAATTCATTTTTCTCAGTGAATAGACATATCTGTCTGCTGTCTCCGGAGCCTATGTCCACCCCTTCCTTCCTCCTTTCCTCCCTCTGCTGCTTTTTCTTCTTCCTCTCATCCTTTCTGCCTTTAAAATTTATTATTCATTTGTATTCTTACATATGTGCTTGCCTATCTATATGTACAGCCCTTATGTGCAGTGCCAGCAAAGGCCAGAAGCCAGCATGGAGCTGGGGTGACGGGTGGTGGTGAGCCACCTGATGCAGCTACCGACTGAACCTGGGTCCTGTGCAGGAACAGCCAGTGTTCTTAGCTGATGACCTACCTCTCCAACCCTTTTCTTCCTTTTTCTCTTTCAAATAAGAAAAATAGAGTTTTGTGAGGTTTTCTCATTAATTGACACTATATTTGGAGCATTTTCATATTTTGTTTTTTAAAAAAACATTGATGCATTAAAATTTTAGCTGGAAAATGGTACACTATTATTATTACTATTATTTTTTTGTGACAGGGTTTCGCTGAATAGCCCAGGCTGGCCTCGAACTCAGATATCTGCCTGTCTCTGACTCCCAAGTGCTAGGATTAAAGGCGTGCACCACCACTGCCTGGCTCACTATTATATTTTTAAAGGAGGCAGGCATTATGAAATTTATGGGTGTTGATCACACTGTGCCAGGATTAGCTCAGCTTGCCTGCGTCAGGTAGTTCTGAGGGACAGGCTGACCATGAGGAGGTGCCATGTATTCTGCCTTTTTATACATATGCCGTTTTCATTAACGAAATCTTTAAAAGACTTCAAAAATGTGGTTTGTTTTTTTTTTAATTTTTAAAATCCTACTTCACGTATGGATGGATATTCCATGTGTTTAATGATTCTTTTGTTGAGTTGGGGTTTTTTCAGAGTTTGAGTAAACTGAGGTTAAAAAAAAATTTGAGTCTCAGAACTCTTGCCATTTCTCCTTTGTATAGGAGAATTGCTGGGCGGATGAATATTTGAAATGCTTGGATGTGCTGTGCAAAGTCGCCTTTCAAAGTTGCTCACTATTTCCCCAATTACCCTGCACAGCTCTAAGACACATATACACAGAGGGCAGAGTGCAGCGTATTTTAGTGTGCATTTCTTTAATTCTTTTTTTCTTAGATATTTTCTTTATTTACATTTCAAATGCTATCCCGAAAGTTCCCTATACCCTCCTCCCTACCCCCCCCCCTCACTTCTTGGCCCTGGCATTCCCCTGTGCTGGGTCATATAAAGTTTGCAAGACCAAGGGGTCTCTCTTCCCAATGATGGCCCAATGATGGCCGACTAGACCATCTTCTGCTACATATGCAGCTAGAGACACGAGCTCAGGGGGTACTGGTTAGTTCATATTGTTGTTCCACCTACAGGGTTGCATCCTGGTTCAGCTCCTTTGGTACTTTCTCTAGCTCCTCCATTGGGGGCCCTGTGTTCCATCCAATAGCTGACTGTGAGCATCCACTTCTGTGTTTGCCAGGCACTGGCATAACCTCACAAGAGGCTGCTATATCAGGGTCCCTTCAGCAGAATCTTGCTGGCATGTGCATTAGTATCTAGGTTTGGTGGCTGATGATGGGATGGATCCTCAGATGGGGTAGTCTCTGGATAGTCCATCCTTTCATCTTAGCTCTAAATTTTGTCTCTGTACCTATATCTTTTCATGGGTATTTTGTTCCTTATTCTAAGGAGGAATGTAGTATCCACACGATGGTTATCCTTCTTGGTTTTCTTGTGTTTTGCANAATGTATCTTGGGTATTCTAAGTTTCTGGGCTAATATCTGCTTATCAGTGAGTGCATATCTAGTGACTTCTTTTGTGATTGGGTTACCTCACTAAGGATGATATCCTCTAGATACATCCATCTGCCCAATTTCTTTAATTCTTAATGGTACTTAAGACTAGCTTGCCATTGAGTTAAGGGAGAAAAGTGGAAGGCCATGGATTTATTGTTCCTTCCCCAGTCTTCACTTTGGAGAAGAGAGGCAAATATTGACACATGTAGCCCAGAGTTCAAATCCTGGCCCTGGCACTAACTGCCTGTGCATTTTGTGCAGTTTTCCTTTATAAGAACATTCTATAGGGAACAAGCCTGGCGGTCAGTGGACAGAATGAAGATGGTAGCTTTTTTTGTCTTCGTCTCAGGATGAACAATGCAGTCTCCTACAGGAGCTACCATGGTTGTCTGAGCCCTGGGTTCCCTCTTGCAGAGAAGGCTCCGCAGGGATCTCTGCTGGACATTGGATCACTGTCTCTTCATCTCTCAGTCTTCGCCCCCCCTGGCAGGCCACAACTTTCATCCCCCACTGGCCATCGAGGCAGCCACTAACGCCAGCCAGGAAATCCATCTTGAGCAATTAGATGGTCTGAGAGCCAATTCTGATCACTGATGGTTCTTATGGTTAGTGGCACACCCCTCACCGTCATTGATGCAGAGGACTGCATGGGATTTCAGGTGAATTTGCTTGACAGTGTCTTGCCTTATTTACTAGAGCAAGGTTCAGCTCTGGTACACAGTCTTTGCAGGGCAACTCAGCCAAACCAAAGTCCCTCCTTCAGTCGATGGGTTTCCTCCGGCCTCACTCTTTGGTGTTCAGACTCCGTGCTTTAAGGGGGATATATTTCTGATAGAGGCACACACCTGTAGGCTGGGAACACTGAAAATACAAAATGGGGCCAATGTGACTCTTTAGCTGTCTGCAGACCAAGAGACTTCTTGGTGGGGCCCATGGGCATCCTTGAGGTAATCTGGACACACGCTCCTGGAATCAGGACTGAGTGGCCGGCCTCTGGTTGCTTGGTTTCTCTCTAGATCAGTTCAGTGACACCTAGTTTCTTTCCTGGGCAGGCTCCTGGAAGGGGGTTGGGGGGTGGTGGTGAAGGTATGGCTGACCTGGTTTCTAAACTGAAGAAAAATCCAGGGTGAGTTGGGTTCTGTTGTAAGGAGTTGGGTAGACTGTCTTTTCCTGTCCTGAGTGGGTGGTACCCTCCCGTTCCGTGCAGTGTGACGTGGACACAGAAACAGGGCGAAAGAGGCCACAGTCTCTTGGTTATGGGAGAAATGACTCCACCCCGGTTCACAATTCCTGAGCATATTAATGGAAGGAGCCTCCCCTGCCCCCAACCCCCGACCCCAGAGCTTTGTGTAAACTGGACAGAGCATTGTCTATGCTTTTAGTAATAGCACTGGTTTGGAGAAATTTACCGTAACACAGATTTCCCATGTCTGCCTGATAAACTCTGGCGTCTCGCTTCCTCTGCGTTCCTGTGAATACGGAGAATTATTGCTATTTTGATTTTGTGTATGTGTTTGAGAGAAAGAGATCCGAGAGAGCAAGAAAGGGGTGGCGCAGAGACAGACTTACTACATAAGCCAAGGCTAGCTTTGAACTCATGATTCTCTTGCCCAGCTCACTAGGTTGGAATTGCAGGTAGAAGACATGGTTCTCACTGTGTTTCATACTTGGCTTGAATTCCTGGCCTTCAGGGAACTTTCTGCCCCAACTTTTTGAGTACCCAGAAGCACAGGCATGTGTCACAGATCTGAGATAGGAATCACAAATCCCTTATTTTTTCCTCACAAGCAGACAACAGAGGATGACTTCCAGGGACAGTGGGGATACAGTGACTTGACTTGATAACCAGCACCCCCCACCTATGCGCACAGTTCTGCCGTTACTCTATAGCTCACCTTCCTGTTTGCTTCAGGGCCATCCCTCTGCCGCTAGCTCCCCCCCGAGGGCTTGCATTCTTATTTCCTTTGCCACGGGGTGGTTTTTGAAAGAGGAAAAATTTAAAGGGGCAAATATTGGTTTTGTTTAGATCCGGGGTTGGGTTAAACCAAAGGGAAATATTGACTCAGGGCACTCCCAGAAGTGAGATCTCATCTCAGAAAGGAAGACTTCTGCATCCCACAGCACCTGGGCTGGGCTCCAGGCACCTGTCACTGCTGTCTACTTTTTGGGGGTTCAAGTGCACACATTTTACAGCAGGGAAAGTAAGTCCTGGGGTGGTCCTGTTATCCACCTAAGAGGTCCCAGATATCGAATAATAAAGCAGAAATCCGAATCTAGTGTCGTCTGTGTCTATCTAGGGCATGGTTTCAATGATGTTTATCACAAATTCCCCAGCTTGGGCCTTGTCAGGGGCTCCCTGCTTTCTGTCTTGGGCTTTATTTCATCAGTTGATAGGTCAGCACCAGGTTTCCAGGTGCTGTGTGCCAGAGGCAAGTCCAACTGATGTTAAGGTTATATCAGTGTTTCAGGGTGAATGTGGAAAAATCCCCAAAACCTCCTTAGAACCAAACAAAGACCTTTTTAAAATGCTCATCCCACATTCCTTGGCTTCACCCTCTTCATGCCTAGAATGTCAGAACAGTAGGCTTATTGTTAACATGTATGAGAGTTAATCTTGAAATCTCTGAGAATCCTGATGATCTGATGGTGTTATATATATGCCTTAGGTGAGGTGTTCTGGCTGACAGATAACAGAGCCCTGCGTCGTGTCCCAGAGCACCCAATGCCTTCTTTGTATGCAGTCAGGTTTTACTGCAAACTTAACATCTGTGGAATGAAATTCATCCACAACTGCAAAGGTCCTTAGCAGGAACTAGCTGCTTGTTTTCCTTGCGAGCCACGAGTTATAAGTAGTAACTTTGCACTTCTGATACAAGGAAGCTACAGAGATTGGGGGACACTGGGTCCTCGTCTTAACAGTGTGAGCGCCCGGTGGGGTAAGGTGGGGTATTGTACTGGCTAGTTTTATGTCAACCCAAGCCAGAGTTATTTAGGAAGAGGAAACCATGATGGAGAAAATGCCCCCATAAGATCTGCATATAGGGAAAAAAAAAATCTGCCTGTAGGCAAGTCTGCAGTACATTTTCTTAATTAGTGATTGATGTGGGATGCCCAGCCCATTGTGAGCGGTGCCTGAATGGTGGTTCTGGGATATAGAAGAAAGTAAGCTGAGAAAGCCAAGAGGAGCAAGTCGATAATTAGCACTCATATGTTACCTCTCTGCCTCAGTTCCTGCCTCCCTTTCCTCCCCAAGCTGCTTTGGTCATGGTGCTTCATCATAGCGACAGAAACAACCCCCCCCCCCCCCCCCGACTAAGACGGAAGCCAGTACCAGGTCCTGGGGGAATTGTTGAGACAGGCTTAACCAGGGGTTTAGGGGAGGATTGTAATGGCATTTGAACTTTGGGCTGGAAGAGCTGTTGAGCTTAACGGAGTGTTCTGTGGGAGTCTGGAAGATAAGAGGGTTGAGAGAAGTGCAGATGATGGAAGCTTCCCAGCTTTCGGAAGCTTCCGAGGGGAGTTTGGAAGCCTGTGAGGGAGTCTTACACAGTGGACATGGAGTTATTTACTCTGTCAGTTGGGTTCTGTTTTGTTCAGATTGTGACTGGGCCCTGGTTCTTCCTTCCTGAAGTAAGAAAGTATTTAATTTAGTTTTGATTTTACAGAGGTCCGCAGTTAAAGGGACTGGGATTTTGTAGTCAGGCTATTTTAGGGATTTTGAGTGGTTTAAAGACTGAGCTTTTAAAGTATCTAAAGTTAAAAAAAAAAGTAAGCGTCCTCTCTATGCAATCGACTAATGGATTGGTTAGAGTTCTCAAAAGAAGAAATCAGAATAAATGACCAATAATTGCTATCATTGAGAAAAAAAAAAGGCAGCAGATGTTGGCAAGGCTATGGGGAAATGGAGCCCTTCTTCACTGTCCGTGGGATGTGCACTGGTGCAGCCACTCCAGATATGAACGTGGAGTTTCCTGAAAGGCCACAAATAGAACTCCTGCATTGACTCAGCTCTACTGCACCTGGGTGTAGACCCAGGGGCTGCAAAGTCATCACACCACAGGGGCACTCGCACATCCACATGTGGTCTGCCTTATTCACTGTGGCTAAGACATGAAGCCAACCTAAACGCCCAGGTTTAGGATGAGGGAGTAAAGAAAGTGAGATAGCTTGTGGATTTTTATTCAGCTGTAAAGGACTGTAGCATTACTGCAAGATGGGAAACTCACTGATCGCTGTGTTAGAAGACATAAGCCTGGCCCTGACAAACTCCATTCTTCTCTCATATACAGATGGTAGTTTTAACTGTGCTTGTGTGCTGTGTGCTTGCTCGGGCGCTTGTGTGCGATGCAAGAAGGAAGGGAACAGGGAGAGAGAAGGACGAGGACTAGCAGAGGTGAAACAAGGACCATATGCAGGGAGAGAAAGTGAACCAGAAAGAAAATGTCACATTCAAACCCATTTATTTATATGCTAACTTCCCAAATCATTAAAAAGAGTAAGTATAAAATGTTCCATTAGGTAAAACAACATTACAAAACAGTACTAAATTATTTAATCAATTTGGAAGACATTCACTGAAAGTTACATGAAAGTGGCAGTTGATAAAATAGTTATATGTAAGAAAAGGAGGAAAGAGACCACATAGTGTCTTTGAGGTCAGATGATCCTGGGTTCAAGTGCTGCTTCCGCCGTTTACCAGCAGAAGTCATTCAAGGTCCTTGGATTCAGCCTTCACAGTCCTGTGGGGAGGAAGGAGTGCTCTGTGCTGGGTGGATTTCGGATGCAGCTGCCGCCATTGTGTTTGGGTGACTAGGATCGATTGATGACAGGTCATCCAGAGACCTGGGTTGATGCTGTGGGCCTGTCATTTCCTATCTGCCAGCAAAGCCTGTGGGTATCTGGGCCAAGCCTTTACTCAGCCATGCCCCACCTGCGGTGGGGAGGTAGGGGTGGGGTGGGGGGTGGGTATGGCTCTTGCCCCTCCCAGGGTAGGCCTGGCCTCATTCCCCTTGTGAAGGCCACCCTATTATAATGCTTTAAGGACTGTTTATAGCTTCCAAACAGTTGAGTTGGAATCAACTGAGTATGTTAACAGGGCTGCCATTAACGGACTAGAGCAAGACTTTCCTCCCTGAGTTCTCTGTGCATGGTGCCCAAGTGTGGACTTGACCTGGTCCTGTGGAAGACATTAGCTTACTAAGATGAGAGCGCAGGACAGTTCTCACCCTGGTGACCTGGAGGTAAGATTGCCTGTATTCAGTGATGCTGGTGTTTAGGAGACGCCGGCTGGAGAGAAGACTTCAGGGTTAAAGGCCAGACATAGACTGCTCTTCCAGTGGACCCTGGGCTCATTTTTGAGCATCTATAGCCCATAACTGCCTGTAACTCAGTTCCTAGGGATTTATAGCTGCTTTCTGACCTACCACGATCCCTACTTCTGATCACCACTGTGGGGCCAAGGAGCTTGTGGGGAGCCCATGCCATGGGGGAGTTGGCCTGGAGCAAGAGTGAGGTGGAGGCTGTCCAAACCCCCAATATGTCATCTTGAGATTGGCAGGAGTAGCACCTTACCCTCCCTGCTCTGGGCCTGCGTGTCCCAGCACACAAAGCCTTACAGCCTCCCACCTCTGCCACCCTTGAGGTGGTCAGTAGCCTGTGGGCCATGTCCAGTAAACACCTGGGATTTCTCTTCATGCAAATAAGGCATTCCTTAGCTCCAGTCAATGATGTAAAATCACCCCCCGAAGCCTCTACCCACTCCCCAAAGGTTTGAGTAGCCTTTGTTCTCCCTAATTAAACAGCTGCTCAATGAAGCCTACCTCCCTGAACTTGCCATCATTGCCAGAGGTCTCTATCACCTCCAGGCCTATTCCTACCTCCCTTCCCCTCAGGCCACATGTCTGATCATGGGCGATCATGCTGGTAAGGGAGGGGGCGTGGAGTGGGAACTGCAAATCACAGGCACTAGGCATGTGCGTGCTTTGCAGATCAGTGTGCGGTCAGAACACCCATACATATAAAACAGGAATTTAAAACAAGGCACGGAATTCTGGCCCTGGCTTCTTTTTGCCCAGATGGGCAAGGATACGGTGGAATACAAGAACAGCCCTCACTTGACATGACCCCTGGATCTGGAGGTTCTGGGTGAAATGATGCTTAAGATAACACTAACTTAAGATAACAGTGTGACTGTTCTCACAGAAGACACAGTTAAACTTAAGTTCCAATAGAGACACTTCTATTTGTAGATTTAAGAGAAAACTGTGATTTTGGGGCAGGGTCTTTCTTAGTCTGGAGCACATAGGATGGCAATGAACTCACTGTGTAGTCTTAGCTAGCCTCTCCCTCCAGTCCTTGTACCGTGGCCTCTTTCTGAGAGCTGGAACTGAATTCTGTGCTACCACCATGCGTGTCCGGGGCTTAAGAGAAAATTCTTCACATTTGACTTAATTATTTTTCTTTACTTTGCTGCCAGCTGGCCCTCTCTTGCAGTTTAGCACATGGGACTCGTAGGCGAACCCTTTCTCCTGCCTATTGTAACTGAACTGCTGACTGTCCAAAGGGAAGGCTTGTCATGTCCAAAGGGTCTCCTCCTAAAATGAGAGGTGGGGCAGGCCCACCGACTTGTCCAAAATTGAGTCTAGCCCACCTCAACCCGAGCTATGGAGGAGAATTTCTGGGAGTTTTTTTAAAAAAGCCAGCATCCCTCAGGAACTATTGACGTTGTTTGCTGTTTGCCCAAAGGAGCAGGTTCCACTACCTCTGGCAAAAGGGACACATGGCTCTCAACACACACCCATGGCTCCTGTCAACATATCGAGGTCCATGCTAGCTAGCGTCCGGATTCCCTCAGTCCCTATTTAAGCATTTCAAGGTCTATGCTAGCAACCTTGAGCTTCTCGCCTCCTCTGCCTTAGACTCCCTCTGCTCACAGGCTTTCCTTTCCACAGGTCCCCATCCTGGCTACTTGCACTGTCCTCCCTCCCACCCCATCCCCCACTCCCGGCCATGTCCGGTCAGCTGGCCATGTTCAGTCTACTTCTTTCTCTCTCTGATCTGGACGCTTCCAGATGCCTCTAGATATTTTACCTCTCTTACCTACAATAAAAGCTTCCCCTTGACCATCCCAAGGGGCGGTCATGTTGTCAGTTTCTTTACCGCAACCCCCTTGCGTAGATCTGGTAGGGAAACCCTAACATATATGGCTGCTTTTGATATAGGCACTCCTCTGCATTTGCTGCTCAGTGCTGAGCTGGGGAGGGAGGCTCTGGCAGTCGCTAGAATCCTGTTTGGATGCTGACAGTTCTGATTGCCAAGAACTCTTCTGGATCAGCTTAGAATGAGTTACCTTTGCCAAGTGAGGGATGGCTGTGGGTATTTAGTTAGCCAGGGAAACCTGCTCTCTCTGGGAGGTATGATTGTGTCTGCTGCCGAGGTTGGAAGATAGGATTAAATTGCATAAGACTGGGTGCATTCACAGTGCCATGGCCTTAGGTAGTACGATAAAAATTAAAGTCATCTGTAGATCAGGCTGGTCTCAGACTCAGAGATCCGCCTGCCTCTGCCTCCCGAGTGCTTGCATCAAAGGTGTGCGTCACCACCGCCTGGACCACTGAGTCTTTAACAGGATCACTGATGGGAGTTTGGGTGAGGGTTTCCTAGCATGCGTCTCTCAGAAGCCCAGCACGGGCGATGACTCACGGAAGCTGCAGCTCCGGAGCTCTGCACAGCTGCAAGGCAGCTCAAGATGCATCTATCGACAGCTCACATAGTCAGAGGCTCCCCCGACAACTCTGAACCTCATTTCTTCAAAAAGAAGATGATTATCAGTACCCTGGCTCCCAGGGCGATAAGATCGATTTTGGTAACATAAAATGCTAGCGCATAGTAGCTCCTCCTCCTCCTTTCCCTCCTTCTTCTACCACCAGCAGCAGCAGCCTCCGCCCCACCACCTTTAGGACCTCACAGTGTTGCCTGGGCTAGACTTGAGCTTTCTCCCTTCCCTCCTAGGCTTCTCTTGCGATTTGAGATTGTAGGCATAAGTCACCAGACCTGGCTACTGTTCAAACAGCTTCTTGGAACACCTTCCTTTTGTACTTTCTCCAGTCTGCTGCTTACAGCAGGTTCTTTGGACAGTAGCTGGAGTGAGGCTCCTCACATGCCCTCTGAGGAAGCCCACATTCTCACAGCACTCCACAGCGACTAGTCTAAAGCCCCGACTAGTCTAAAGCCCCACTTGAGTGACAGCTCTCAGGCCCCAGCTCTGCTGTACTCTCCACTCCAGGCCCGGCATGGTTCGGGAAGCACCACGGGCTTCTCTCTGCCCAGGAAATCCTCTTCCTTCCACCCGGAACCCTCTTCCTTCGGAAGACCTCATGACCCCTCCTTGTGCCTCCTGCCTGTCTATGATGATGTGGAGGCCTCTCACACAGCCAGCTATGGTCCACCTGGCCCATTTCCGTCTTTCTGACCACTGCAGTATCTTGCGAGGAAGTTTTCTCTTTCCAAAGTGGCTCCTGCATACGTATGTGATTGGATTCTTTCTTTCCCCCTAAGTACACAGCAAACGTTGAGTTTCTGACTAGCTTCAGGACCTTCCCCTGGAGACTCCACTGGTTAAACTGTGAGTACTGGCATGTGGTCCCCACACTTTGGGACCCTTCCCATTGCCATGCTCTTAGACCACAGGACTTAGATTTTTTTTTTTTTTTTTTTTTGGGTAGGTATAAAAGCAAAGCAACAATGACCAAAAAACCTGCTGAACTTGAAACGATTGGATATCAACTGGAGGTTTGAAATCTGGCACACATTTTCTAGGATTGAGAGCAGGGACTCTGGGAATACCACCAGGCCGGAGCTTGGCCAGAAACAGGGCACATGAGAGAAGGCAAATGCTGTAGTTTCTTGGTAGAGGAGAAAAAAAATAATGGAGTGGATGCAACAGTTACAGACTAAGAGTACTGAACACAGATATATTCTTGGAAGAAGTGTGTGTGTGTGTGTGTGTGTGTGTGTGTGTGTGTCTGCCTGCGTGCGTGTGCATATGCACGTGCAGTGGGGGTAATTCAGAGGATTAAAGAAGTTCTCTTTCAGGGCACATTCTTTGTTCTCCCAAGGATGATCCACAGCTAACACATTCTAGATCCCTGTTAATGACCCCAAGGAAACCCACCTGAGAAAAGCTGTAGGTGTGGGGGAACTGGTAGGAAATGGTAAAGCACTCTAGAAGAAAAAAAAAAAAAGATGTGGCAGGGACCTTAGCAATGAGAAGGAAGTGAACTGCTCCCCCTTCCTGGTACGGACAGACGTAGTTTTCTATTTTTCTGAAACACGGGGGCGTGGTGTAAGTGTGTGTGCGCGCGTGTGAGGAGAGCGGAGTAAAAGGTGGATGTGTTGCCTAAGGGCTGTGTTTATTCAGCCTTCTGTACAGGCTCGGTCTGTGCCTCCCTCCCCTGCTTAGTCCCTTTGATTGATGGAGCAGAATGCGGATTGGTGTTTGGTGTGGTAAGACTGGGGAAGATGCCTGCTGGGGCTGGGGAGTGGGTGTTACACAGAGAGTTAATGGGGCATGAAAGGACTGCTTTTCATCCAGCACCTGGCCAGTAGACCTGCATAAAGAGACGTTTGCTCATCTGCCTGTAGGGTATAAGGCTGAAGATAGCAAATGGCCAGGAGGGGTTTATTTTGAATTCTTTATTTTTAAATCTGTTCATATTATCTGGTCAGGGACTCCAGCTTTGGGGTCAGTGACCTCCTCCCACAAGTTCTGTTCTTTGGGCTGTCAGGCAAGCACTGTGAGACTATAGTCTGTTTCTGAAGACTTTAGCATCCTTCCCATTGTTGTCTGCCTGGCTGGAGGAAACACCAGATCTCTGGTAAGAGAAACCTTATAGAAGCTCCTTTATCCTCAAAACTTTGATGTGGGCAAGATCTTGCCTTCCTCAAGCTTAGCCTTATTCAGCTTGACCTTGGGTAAGCATTACAAAGGCTGCGGCTCTCAAACTGTAAAGGGCTCATGCCTTCCTAAACCTACTGACTTCTCAGATCCCTCAGCCACCGACCAACCAACCCGTTCAGCCTCCTGCTGCTCATCACCAAGCCCTTGCTAGCAAAAGAGAGATTTGTCGGAAGTGTTCTGGCAAATGATTTAATCCCGACTCATTCGGGCTTGCACTTTGTGGAACTAGGGCTTAGGTGTTGGAACCAGACAGTAGAAGTGTGTTCCCAAGCTACTAGTATTTCCTCAGGAACCACGGTGGCTGCTGCAGGCGTGAAGTGAGCCTTAGCACCACAGAAAGCACTTAAGGACCGTAGTCTCAAGAATAGGAGACCGTGTGACAAACGCACACCATTGAATAGTTAATTACATCTGGGAGAGGTGAACGTCTCAGTATGGTTTATGTCTTGCAGATGAAGTGTAAGGCTCTCCGAAGGTAGTAAAACAGACAGATAGAGAAAGCCAGGGTTTGACTTGGTGTTTTGAAACAATAGCTCCAGCTTACACTTTCTCCAAAGTTGGGCATCGCTGTCTATTTGTAACAAAGTAGGACTACCCTGACCTGTATTTCTCCTGTATCAGTTTTTGCATCATCATTATCATCATTATCACCATCATCATCATCAACAACAACAACAACAACAACAACAACAACAACAACACAATAACAGCTTATAAAGAAACAAGAGGAAGAATACTTAGAATATTAGCCCCATTTTTAAAAGGCAAAAGATTATTGGTTTTGTTAAATGGTTGTGAGTATTCCTCACTCTTGATTCTCCTGCTTTTGCCTTCCTGGATCTTGAAAGGCTTTCTCAGATCCTCGCTTCTCTCCACATTTTTCTTTGGTTAGCTTTGCTCTAGCTACCTGCTCTTCAGAGCCTGGGTGTACCCTGACCAGCTGCTTTAGAATTGGAGTGTGGACCAGTGGCAGAGGTACAAGGCCCTGATGTTGATTCCCAGGACTCAAATCAACAGAAACATCTGTGGAGCTTGTTAGATGCAGTTGCTCATCTCCAACACAGGCTCTTTAGATCAGAATGACTAACATAGAAGTCAAGAGTCGGCATTTTGCCAGCTTGGGTAGATCATGAAGCAACTGCTGCGGCTTATTCCAACTCCCCCGTGGCTACCTGCAGGCTCATTCTGATAGCCCTCTACCCTTCTCCATCAGAACTTCCTTTGAGGGATTTTAGTGAACATGTCTTGAGTGCAAACGGCTCACTGGGTAGAGGGAGATCAGAGCCTGAGGCACATGCAGCCAGTGGGGTATGTGCATACAACTGAGGACATTTTGGTGCCTAGACATGGAGGAGATGAGGAGGAGACAGCTACATTCTGCTGAGGAGAGGGTGAACTATAAGATGGAGGAACCCCAGGAGGATATGGGTCGGGAGCCAAGTAAAGCATATATGTCAAGAAAGGGTAGGCTGGACAGTGGTGGCACACACCTTTAATCCCAGCACTTGGGGAGCAGAGGCAGGCAGATTGCTGAGTTTGAGGCCAGCCTGGTTTACAGAGAGAGTTCCAGGACAGCCAGGGCTACAACAGAGAAACCCTGTCTCAAGAAAAAAA
>NC_034601.1:18629587-18637062 GCF_900095145.1 Mus pahari
GAGGAAGCATCAAGAAACCAAAGCCCTAAAAAAAAAAAAAAAAAAAAAAAAAAAAAAAAAAAAAAAAAAAAAAAGAAAGAAAGAAAGAAAGAAAAAAGGAATAAAAAGGAAAGGATGTACAGGTGCCCCAAAGGATTGATGCTGGCTAGATGAGAGGAAGAGAGGGTGTGAACCACCTGGTGCCTCTAACAAGAGCAGGTTCTTGAAGTTGGGGGCATTTTCAAGTGAGAGAGGGAAGATGGGAATTGGGGTACACTGAATATGGTCTGTCTCTTAGAGAGTCTTACTACACAGGAGAGAAAATAGAGCCAGGGCTGGAAAGGAAGAATGAGATTGGGAGGAGGAGGGAGAGGGGACATATACTGACTTTATTTTGAACCATACAGTACGGTAGCGTGTGTAAGGTTGTGTTTGACTTTATAGTTAGTTCTTTCAGCAACACAGAAATAATTATTTGTTATAAGCTTTTTCTTCAACCGGGCAGTGGTGGCGCACGCCTTTAGACCCAGCACTTGGGAGGCAGAGACAGGCGGATTTCTGAGTTCGAGGCCAGCCTGGTCTACAGAGTGAGTTCCAGGACAGCCAAGGCTACACAGAGAAATCCTGTCTCAAAAAACAAAACAAAACAACAGAAACAACAAAAAAACCCTTTTTCTTCAAGTTTTATCCATTGGTCAAGAGGAAAAGAGTTTATAGGTCAATCATCCTTATATAGCTTAAAGCAAATACATTTGAAATTTTTTCCCGTTTATGCTTTGTTTGTTTGTTTGGTTTTTGGCCCAAATTATCTTAAAGTAAAAACACCCACTCCATATGCAAGTGATTCCATTGCTCCTCAAAGAATTTTTGTTGTTGTTGTTCAAATTAAAGTTCAAATAAGGTCTATCTCACATATCATTATTATATCCTTAAAATGTTTGGGTTTCATTTATCTATTTATTTGTTGTTAAAACCAGCTCAATTGTCATATAGAAACCATATTTTCTGAATTAGTAAACAGAGCCCTCTAAACTTCCCTATTTACTATTTTAAGTATCCCTGCCTCCCGCCCTGGGCCGTCATATTTTCTAATATCTGGAATTGTATTTGAAGCTCTGGCAATATAGAGATTGAACATTTGTGGTAAGGACATTCATAGGTGGTGCTGTGTGCTCTGCATTGTCTTGTATGGTGGGTTGAGGGGTAAATGCTGTCTATGTGCCCCACTCTTAATGATGTCAAGACTCCACTGTTCGTGGGGGCTCCCTGAGTCATGAGAGATGACTTGTGTTTAGTGTTTGTTTTTAAGATAGACTAGCAGCCTCTTTATATGAAGATGGAGTAGCCTTTGAGAAGGGGATACTGATTCCTGCTGAAGAACATGGAGCATCATAGAGCTCATTTTTCAATTAGTCAGGAGTAAATAGAGTCCAGGGGGTCAGTGTTCGTCATTGTAGGTTAGACACAGCCAGCTCATTCTTAGTAATAAGAGGAATATGGGCAAACCCACGTTGCGTGGGCTATTAGTATAGCAGAGTAAGTTCTGTACCGGAACGTTCTACTGTTCTCACAAACAAGGAACAAGTTCATCAGAGTGGAAGGAAGCTAGGAGGGGAGATAAAGCGGTACTCCAGAGGAGTGGTAGGTGAGCGCATTTGGGGAGCCCATCACGGCCAGACAGTGTTAAGTAGAGACTACCCATAGCCATCAGTGGTCAATCATGTGACATAAGATCAGTAAATGAGTCTATGTATATGTGCGCATGTATCTATGTGCCTGTGTGTGCGTGTGTGTGTGCGTGTGTGTGTGTGTGTGTGTGTGTGAGAATGCGTGAGTGTTTGTGGGTCTGTGTATATGTGTGTTTCTAGTTAGTTCAGCTGCATAACTGCAGGAGTGAAATATGATAAAAGAGTTGGATTTCTCCAGAATTGGAATTTAGCAAATTATGTGTAATGAAAGTGGGTAAGGAAGTCATCCTCGGATTGACCATTGGATTTAAGATGGCCAGGAGGAAGTGAGGACAGGAGGGTAGAGGGGGGCATTCTGAGAAGATTGTTGAGGTTGAGGTAATCATCAGAATAAGTTCCAAAGGCTGAAGTGGTGACCGGAAGGAGCATGTCTGAAACTGGGGTTATTGGTTGGGTTTATTTCTTCGGGAATAATGAAAGCAGTTATTTCCATGAGAGTTCATGGCCAGGATTGCAATCCGCTGTTGTAGAGAAGATGGTTGAACTGTGAGGCCTGGGAACTGGAATACTTTCTGGTGAGGAAGAATAGCACTGAGCATTGTGACCAGTGTAGTGTTAGAGGAAACGCCTGTGAGCCAGGAGCAGAATCTTCTAGAAATGAAGGGGAGCATCATCTTTTTCTGGACTAGAGAGGAAATGGCCATAGCCAATGGGATGCAGAGGTCAATGGCGGAGACCGAGTGGAGCGTTTTTTGCAGGAATGAGATGAGTTGATACACACAAGGGTCATCCCACAGCCTTTCGGTCTATGTACTGAGCAGGTGTGAGGGCTTCTCATTCTGAGTCCACACGGCTCGGGGAGCAGCGCTTAAGGCATTAGGTATATTTTTACAAGGAAAGTGATTGATTGCCTTTCGTGTTAAAGTCTTTCTAAACAGGAGACACGACTGCTTGCACAGCTATGTGTAACTAGAGGTGGTAATCTTTGCATCGTCATGAGTAACTCACAGATTAAAGGAACATCTTCAAAGTACGGCTCTAAAGGGGATGTTAGCAATTGACAGGGATGAAACAGGGATGGGGGTTTTAGAGCCAATGTATTCTTTCATTAAAAATGACTGAGCAAATCGGGTGGTGGTAGTGCATGGCTTTAATCCCAGCACTTGGGAGGCAGAGGCCAGTGGATCTCTTGAGTGAGTTTCAGAACAGCCAGAGTTGAACACAGAAATCATGTCTCAAGCAAAACAAAATAGTAGTAGTAGTAGTAATAGTAGTAATAGTAATACTATGGTTGAGAATTTCTTAGTTAGGGGGTGGAGTCTAGCTAGAGGAAGGGATTATCCATACTTACCTGAAATGAAGAAGTTTTTTATGTGGTTGGAATAGATTTGCAATCAGGGGAATGTCACATAGTTTGAAGAAGGCTAGAAGAGGCACATTAGAATCACATTGATCTCTGTGAGAATGAGGGAATCTAGAAAATCAAGAGTTGGTTTTGAAAGGTGAAGTGTGGCCCACATGAAAGATGAACGTCTCCACGATAGGAAAGCTATT
This sequence comes from Mus pahari, assembly GCF_900095145.1. Taxonomy (NCBI): domain Eukaryota; kingdom Metazoa; phylum Chordata; class Mammalia; order Rodentia; family Muridae; genus Mus; species Mus pahari. Next base: position 18,632,809 of record NC_034601.1, read on the forward strand.
GGCACAAAAGTGTCTGGACCATTGAGAGCTCTCCCCGAGTTCCCTGGATAAATTTCCTTGTCTTGTCTGTTTCCTCATTTGAAACACTGGGATAGTATTGGCCTCCACAGTGTAGGGGTAGTGACGATGTTATGAAGTGCTGTGCATAGCACTTACCACAGAGGTTATTACAGCCCTTGGAGGCATCTCTCCTTACTTGGTTTATAAATGAGTCTGGGATATTGGATCAGTCATCGTCCCCACTTTCCAGTGAGTTCACTGAGTCTTGGGGTTTTGAGTTAGCCAAGATCATGCGACTGACAAGAGGCAGAGCACAGGCGGGTCCCCAGAGCAAGCCAATACCAAATCACATGCTCAGGACTGGAAGTTTGCCGATGTCATTATAGTTGATAGTTTGTCATTCTGAACCAAGGGTCCTGGTCTCACTTTTACAGTTGGTGGAAGATCACCAGACCAGCCATCTTATCTGTGACGATGACCTTTGGAAGACCCTTCTGACCCATGGTAGGTCTAGATAGACAGCTTCAACTGGTTCACTTTTGGAATCCAGTTAAGCATGTTTTTGTGTTTTTGTTTTTTAATTTTTAATTTTTTTTAAAGATTTATTTATTTATTATATGTAAGTACACTGTAGCTGTCTTCAGACACTCCAGAAGAGGGCGTCAGATCTTGTTACAGATGGTTGTGAGCCACCATGTGGTTGCTGGGATTTGAACTCAGGACCTTCGGAAGAGCAGTTGGGTGCTCTTACCCACTGAGCCATCTTACCAGCCCAATTTTTAATTTTTTATTAGATATTTTCTTTATTTACATTTCAAATGTTATCCCCTTTCCTAGTTTCCCCTCTGAAAAATCCCCTCTCCCTTTCCCCTCTCCCTGCTCCCCAACCCACCCACTCCCTCTTCCTGGCCCTGGCATTCCCCTACATTGGGGCACAGAACCTTCACAGGACCAAGGGTCTCTCTTCCCATTGATGACGGACTAGGCCATTCTCTGCCACATATGCAGCTAGAGCCATGTGTCCCACCATGTGTTTTCTTTGGTTGGTGGTTTAGTCCCAGAGAGCTCTGTGGGTACTGGTTAGTTCATATTGTTGTTCCTCCTATGGGGCTGCAAACCCCTTCAGCTCCTTGGGTCTTTTCTCCAGCTCCTCCATTGGGGACCCTGTTAAGCATGGTTTTTAATCCTCCTGGGAGGCAAGACTTTCTGAGGAAATGCAGTTGACAGGAGGAAGGAAGAGCTGGGGGTTGGGGACCTCTTCTCATGTCTGGGGGTGTTACTCATTAAAAATCTCATGTCCCAACAGTCTGTGTCTTAAGAAACAGCAGGGAATGTTCATCTGCAGGCAAGAAGTTCATCCAAGGGTCAGTGCTCTCTGAGGGGGGTTATGAAAGAGCGTCTTTCATCAGCAACGCCTGAAATAGCAGAATGTTTAAAGAACTGCTTCATTCAGCAAATGCTTACTGTGTTCCTACTATGTGCCCAGCACTCACTGAGTGTCTGGGGTTACTCACTGAGAGTAGCATTAAAGAAGGCTGACACGGAGGACACACATACACTGGTAAATGCTAATACCACAAAGGAAACTTGTGAATAGAGGGGGAGCTGTCAGAGACATTTTCTGGCTCTTCCAGGAGGCTGTTCCAAATCCGGTTCTCCTCTGAATTAGTAAAGGAAAGCTCTGGACTGTTTTCTCCCTCTTCCTGAGCTGAGGACTGAACTGAGGGCTTTGGTCTTGTTAAGCACTCTACTCCGACCCTGGCCCTGAACCATTCAGTAAAGGGCAAAGGGAGGTTTTCTACATTTGCTTCCGTCTTGCTCCTGCTTATGAAAGAAGTGGTTCTTTCAGATAGACCCTGTGGCCTTCAATGGAGCGTCTTCTCCATTTTGCTGACAAAACCGGTGGTCACGATACCACAGTAAACCCTTTGCGTATGCCGCCATCTTTGTTGTGGCTAGTCCTCTGTGACAGGATTGCTTACTGCTTTTCCCTGGTTGAGAATATCCTGAGATAGGTTTCAAGGCCAGCTCGATATTATGCAACCAGTTGATTGCGTAGGATGAAGTTTTTTTTTTTTCAATACCGTCCTCAAGAGTTTGCCTTGGTTACTCAACTATCATCATCATCATCATCATCATCATCATCATCGTCGTCATCATCATCATCATCATTATAGAACACCAGTTCTTCAGCAACTTTTCAGGCGTGACACCTGTACATGCTTCACTTGGACTTGCAATCACGTGTGTATAGATAACATGTTCTATGTTTCCATTAAAATATTTATAGCGTTTTCTTCTCTATAGCAACAAACATTCATATGTGTGTATTCATATGATTCACGATATTATCCATAGTATTCATTCAAGTGGCTGTAACGTCAAGGGGTATTTGGAAGTGAAGTCAGTAGATTCTCCCCATTATAAATAGGCTTGACTAGAACCCGTTTTCTCTATATGTCATTGCTTTATAGCACTCACGTGCTTTCCACAGTAATGCTTGTTCAGTCTCTACAGTTACAGAAGGTGGGAACTCATTTCACATGACAGGAGACTGAAATGCCTGTCTCATCCTTTGCAATTGCTTATTCAGCCCTAGAGTTTTGGCAGTTTGATCAATAGTCACAAGATCCTAGCACTTGATTAATTTCTAGAAGGGGCAACAGTATGTACTTGCCCTTCAGTCGTCTGACAGCTTTACTGTAACCTGCCTGTTTTGAAGATTGCTGTATGCTGTCTAGTCTGTAAGTTGTTATTTTAATGTTCTAGTTGCTCCTTGGAGGTCTTCCTTAAGGTTAACCTTAGGCTCAAGGGGGGGGGAACACATGTATCCCCCAGGGAAGGGGATATAGAATAGATTTTGTGGGTGGACTGTGGTCAGGGAGAATGGGAACAGGAGGGATCAGGTGGGGGATGGGCCTGGTGAAGGAGTGAGAGAGACAGGGTGAGAGTATTGGGAGAGATGACTGGCATTGTGGGACACCTGTCATGTGTGTGTGTGTGTGTGTGTGTGTGTGTGTGTGTGTGTGTGTGTGTGATGTAGAAACCTAGTGCACTGGAAACTCCCTGAAATCTATGAGGGTGACCCTAGCAAAACCTCCAGGTAACAGGGAATACAGAGCCAGAACTGTCCACCTTCTACTATAACTAGGCAAGGCTCCTGTCAGTGGGGCTGGAACATCAACCCAGCCACAAAGCCTTGAGCCTACAGTCTGTCCTGCCTGCAAGACATGCTGAGGCAGAGGTGGCACAGACCTTGTGGGAGTGGCCAATCCATGATGGGTCCAACTTGTGGCTGATGCCAGGAGAGGGGCCCACACCTGACACTGCCTAGATGACCAGGAGCTAGAGGTAGGGACAGCTCAGAAACCCAGAATAGAACCAAATACAACTGGCAAAGGAAAAAAGCCTCTGCAATGACTCCTAATGATATTCTGCTATACTCAGAGACAGGTGCCTAGCCCCATTGTCATTAGAAGGGTGCCATTTAGCCGATGCAGAGGCCCACAGGCAAACACTAGGCAGAGCAAGGGGAAGCCTAGAGAAGGTGGGAAGAAAGGATTGTAGGAGCCAGAGTGGTTGAGGACACCATGAGAACATGGCCCACAGAGTCAACTAAGCAGGGCTCGTAGGGGCTCACAGTCTGAAGTGACAAACACGGACGCTGTAAGAGTCCGAGCCAGCTCCTCTGCATGTACCTTATGGTTGCATAGCTTGGTGTCCTTGCAGTACTTCCAACCATGGGAGTGGGGTGTGGTCTCTGACTCTTGCCAGTGCTTGGGACCCTTTCCCTCCGACTGGCTTGCCACGTCCAGTCTTGCTATGAGGGTTCATGCCCAGTCTTATTGTAATGTGTTAGGCTATGTTCGCTAGGCATCTCTGGGAGACCTGCTCCGCTTTTGTTTGTTTTCTTTTTGTTTGTTTGAAGGGAAACAGAGGCAGAATTGATCTGGGGAGGGGGGAGGGGCGGTGGAGAGACTGGGGAGGGTGGCAGGAGGGGAAACTGTGGTGGAGATATATGAGAGAAGAAGAAAAGTTTAAAAATGTCAACCTTACATATCACATGCTTCTCGGCTATTGTATTTCATGTATGATTTATCTGTTCATGTTGCTTGCCTCTTTCTTTTGGGAGGCTTTTTACCATATTAGTCTTTTTTTAAAAAAATTATTTTCTGTTTTGTATATGGATGAGCATTTAGTGCTTGAGTGTGTGTGTGTGTGTGTGTGTGTGTGTGTGTGTGTGTGTGTGTGTGT
>NC_034601.1:18637791-18663787 GCF_900095145.1 Mus pahari
GATGGTTGTGAGCCACCATGTGGTTGCTGGGATTTGAACTCCAGACCTTCAGAAGAGCAGTCGGGTGCTCTTACCCACTGAGCCATCTCACCAGCCCTCTATTTATTCTTTACGAGAGACTAATCTCTTGCTCCTTCCCAAATGGTTTTGTCATGGCCACCTCCTCTTTCTAGAATATTCTTACCTGGCATGAATCTTTCTCTAGGCTCTCTGGATTGCACATAGATCCTGAGTATTTCATGTGTGATTAGCCTTTAGTTCTTCCGTGGATATGCCCCGTGTTTACAAAAGCACCTCTCCATCCTGTTAATGTTTAACACCACTCCGCTAGAAAAATCGTCTGACCTCCTCCTTTGCTTGTATTTCAGATGGTTTTTGATCATCCTGAGAAAAATGAGCCTTGGCCTCCAGACCTAGTAAAGTAAACCTCTTTCCCATGGAGAACAGTGCTGGCTCCTGAGGACCTGGAGGGCCCGCAGCCCCAGAGGGATTAGCCAGAAGCAGGTAACAAACTCCTAGAGGCTTGAGAAAGTGGAGAGAGACAATCCTGAATAAAAAGACAGGAAGGGGCCAGATTGTGCTGGCAAGGGCTTGACTCTCCACTGTCTCACCACAGCCTCTCTGCTTTCTCTCTTCTTTCCTTTCCTAGTCTGCTAAATGCTTGTTTAGGGAGGGCCAAGACGGTGTGGAGGGCAGGCTTGTCTTGTCTCTGTGCGCTGCAGATAGAGAAGTCTAGAGTTTCTATAATTGATAGCCTTTTATGAGAATGTTTATTTGCCTTCGACATTTGACATTAAACATGCTTCAAGGCGTAGGTAGGCAGAACTTATTTATAGAGGTGCTCTATAGTGTCTGTCTAGTGTTGGCATGGTCTCTGTGGGTGCTAATGTTCAGGACTGCAGTGTTCTTTTTCTGTAAGTCTCTTCCAGGTATTACATTTATTGATACAGTTTCTTCAGCTTCCTAACCCTTTACTGAGCCTGATCATGTTCCAGATTCGGTTCTGGGACCATTTTTTTTTTTTCATTTATTATACAGAGAGGATACAAGGAAGCATTTTCCTTTGGTGTAAGGGCTGAACACTGGTTGCTAACAAGTAACAATTGTGGTAAAAGTCAAGGACATCAGTTACAAAACCTGGAAGCTTACAAACTAAGCCTGGTGATAGGAAAATTCACAGGTTGCTCCTCTTTTCCCTGAGGTAGGTATTAGTTGAGGCCTTCTTCAGTGTCTATCTTGCTCAAAGAGCTAGGCAGGTGAGAATGGGCCCTTCAGCTCCGATGGCTGTGACTGGAAACCCAAGCCGATCTTAGGTGATGGCAATATGGAGGGACCACACAAGCCTTGATGGAAGGTTCCAGATGAATGTGTTAAGGCCATTTTATTATTCAGGGTTCTCTAGAGTCAGAGAACATATGGAATGAATCTCTTCTATAAAAAGGGGCTTTTTTGGAATGACTTACAGGCTGCAATCCCAACACCGGCCAACGGTGAATGGAAAATCCAAGTCTAGCAGTTGCTCAGTCTCCAAAGCTGGGTGTCTCGGGTGTTCTTCTATATATGTTGGAGTCCTTCAGAAGTAGGCTTCAGTGTCATAGAAGGATCCAGATCACAGGTGTGCCCTCCATTTCTGGATTGCACTTAATTCCAGATATAGTCAAGTTGACAACCAAGAATGACTGTCACAGCCATGAAGATACAGGCCAGCTGAGGGATCTGAGACTGTCCTTGAGGTCATTCATGAACGCTGCTTTTTCTTAAGCATCTCAGGAAAGGCAGTGCCGGGCTTCTCTGAGAAGTGGCCTTTGCTGGCATCGCCTCTCCTCCAGACTTGCAAGCTACCTTCCAGCTCCTCATTCACACATGCCATGTCCATGTCACTCACTCAAGTTCACAGTTGCCTGTGTTTCTCAGACCTGCACATGGAGCTCATGGGAGCTTCTCTGTTTATTTTGAAACACCACACTGGACTTTATAACACTTAAGAGCCCCTGGTCAGTGGTGCCCACCAATGATGACTGACGGAGGACACTTTGCCCTGACTGCGAGTTTCATCTCTGCGCACTCTGATTTCTGAGTTCTGATGGTCACCATTTACTGTTTACTAACCCCGATTCAAGTTTTCTATTCTTCAGTGGGTTTTTTGTTTGTTTTTTGGTTTTTGGTTTTTTTCAATCTTCCTGAAGCTGTGACCCTTTAAGCATGTTCCTCATGTTGTGGTGACCCCCAACCATAAAATTACTTCATTGCTAATTCATAACTGTGATTTTGCTACTGTTAGGAATGTAAATATCTAATATTTAGGATGTCTGATATGATGTGACCCTCAGAGGGGTTGAGACTCACAGATTGCAAACCACTGCTATAAACAAACCATTAGATACAGGCTAACCTGGATCAGAATCCTGGTTCCACCCTGGTGGTGTGGTGGTGACTCAGAGACATTGAAGACTTGCTAAGCCTCACTCCCGTCATTCTAACACAGTTGTGAAAGCTTACTTTGTAGTGTTTGTATTTGGTGAGAAGCTGCGGGTACAGTGCCATATGGTCACGTGGTCAGTGATAGTGACTTGTCCAGGGGGGGAAACTGAATTCATTTGTTCTCCTGTGATGTAACAAGCCCGCCACCTCCCACTTCATGACATTGCATCTGAATTCCTGTCCATCTGTGTATGTCGCATCCCTTCCAAAATATCATCCATTCCATTTTTGGTCACCCACATTACTTCTGACATGGCCCTCTTGTTAAAGGGCTCTTCTCCTTTCTTTGCTCAGAACAACTCCCCATTGCTTTTACCCAGTTCCAGCTAGCTAGCACACCCTTTTATTGAACACTCCCAATTTGGCACAGATGAAATAGGCAGAGATGACTGTTCTGTAGATGCTCAGGGGCAGGCATATTCACTTGTTTAAGGTCAGCAAGAATGGAGTCAAGACCCCAGGATTCATGAAATTTCCAGTCTAGAACTCCTACTGATTTATCTCAGACATCCTCAGGAACAAGCTGGGTAGGAAAGAACTTCAGACTCAAAGCCCCAGGGGCAATTGCTCTGAGTCATCCTGATGAGTGAACTCGGGAGAGGAAAGAATTTGATGTTTTCCAAAGGATACAGACCTTGTTTGTACAGCGTGTTTCTATCTTCCCCTTAGTTACTCAGTGGATTCTGAGAAAGCCCAGATATGAAGGGCCCAGATATGAAGGGCCATCCTAGCTATCTATCAAGATTTCCTCTCTACTGCTGTAAAACGATCTAGCTTGTCCTGTACACTGAATGGTGGACTATGGGGCTAATCTTTGGTCTAGGAGGCCTGGATCATAGCCCACACAGAACTGGATGCATGGGATGCAGAACAGGTGCATGGGACTTCTCTGGCTCTTTTAACTGATATAGGACTTAAGAGACTGCTGCTTTCAGAGTTTCCCCATACGAGCCACCAGGTGTCGGTTTCAGAATTCCCCGTATGGGCCACCAGATGGTGCGAACCCCACACTCTGTCCCGCAGAGGTGGGGCAAAGACAACATGTATGCCAAGGCAGGGTTTGAGCAGCTTCTGTAGCTTCCTGCTGCAGCTTCCTTTATTCTCCTTTATTCTTTTGCTTCAGCTCTATTCCCTATTCCGTTTATTATGGGGGAATCACCCAATTTATCCACTTCCACCCTCTGTACTCAACTCTCATCACTCTTCATCATCCAATCAGTATTCAGCATGCTCTGTACACGAGCCATGCACGCAGACAGGATGCACGTTGATAGGCCAGTGACTCAAAATCATGCTGTATGACACTGTGCGTCAGGCAGACAGCGCATGATCACTCAGGTGCACAGTGCGTGATCATTCAGGTGCGCATAATCAGGTTTTTGGTAAACAAGCAGGGAATCATGGGGCTTGGCAGTGAGCCAGGGCTCCATCTTGGCTGCCGCTTCCTACATCTCCCCCTTTCTGTTTAATCAAAATGTTGGGGGGTGGCTGTAAAAAGAGGGTCGGTGAAGCACCTGTTTTAGGCCATAAGGCTTGCATCCGNATCCAGCACCCAGTAACTAGGCCTTTTTTAGGTTCTAGGTGGGCAAGGGCTCTGTCTTAGGCTATGCGGGGGGCATCCCACAATAATCCAGTCATTGAATCACCTTGCAGCCAAAAACGGGGTGTGTATCTGGCTCACGGCACCTTAATATTCCCGTCCTTGGTGACTTCACAGCTTATGTCCCTCAGCCACTATTAGGAGCCAAACATGGGGTGAATTACCTGACTCTATAGCCGCCACAGCTTGAATCAACAACTGTTTATTGGCCTGCACCTGTCTGTGCATGTGTATCATCCACCACAGCATACCAACACATACAGCACACAGCGAAAAATCCCCAGAAGGCCATCCCTCCCCAATCCTTGAGGAAGCTGAAGGTCCCCTGGATCATCTTCAACCACTGCTGAGCATTGGCAATCTCCACACAGATGTTATTCACTGCAACAATTGATGCCTGTAATTCTTTCATCCAAATTCGTGGGACAAATTAGCTGCATGAGAAAAATTCTGATACTGCACAGAGGTTACACAAATATCCGACATTGGGTTACACATGACACAAAGACTAATTGCTCCAGAATATCTATCTGCTCTTGGAGCAAATCCACTTTCTGATTTACTAATAAGATTCCAGTTTTCAGCTGAGAGTAAATCTGGGATAAACACTAGCATCTACTGACTGTAATTCCACAGCTTGTGCAGATTGGGAAGGGAACAGGTGGAGATCGTTGCCCTTGCTGATCTTGAAACTCTGGAAAGGCACCAACTTCGCCAGGCAGATTTTGCCATACCAAAGCATGGTGGCTATGCTTTCCTTCACTTCCTCTTTCCCCGTTATAGGGAGGAGGTGAGGGAAAGGGAGGTGCCGAGGGTTCAGGCAGCCTTCCTTGCCTAAAACTCAATTTAGATATCATGCTAGTCACTTCATCTCCACTGTCAGATGATTCATCTGAACTTCCCTCCTCACTCTCTTATTCTTCATCCTCTTTTCTTTTTTGCTGGCTTCTCGTTTGCCTTTTTCTGCTTCTGCTGCATGAGCCTTTACGACACCGTGGACATAATTTTGGATGTCTCACGGGAGCTTCAGTAGTTGGCCATGGACGATTGGGACAATCTCTTTTAAAATGCCCAGCCTGGCCACAGGAAAACTTTTCTAACTCGGCAGCATACTTTCCACTTTTGCCCGCCAGGCAAGATTTAACTAAATTCAAAATTGCTAACAGCTACACCAACACCGCTCTTACTTTCATTTTTGAAGCAATTTCCTCCTGCTCTCTTCACTTTTAACTTCGTCCCTAACTGGGAACTTTGACTCCATCCTGTAACCCCAGGAGCTTAACTTGTCCCTATACCGGGAACTTTAACTCGGTCCTGTAATCCCAGGAGCTTAACTTGTCCCTATACTGGGAACTTCCTCCTAGCACTAGATTACTACTCTCTACCACGGAACTCACCCGTAACTCTTGTTTCTTAATTCAGCTGCTCTTTTCAGAGTTCCCTGTACGGGCCACCAGTTGTCGCGGACCCCTACACTCCATTCCACAGAGGTGGGGCAAAGATGACACATATGCCAAGGCAGAGTTTGAGCAGCTTCTGCAGCTTTCCTTTATTCTCTTGCTTCAGCTCTATTCCCTATTCTGTTTATTATGGGGGATCGCCCAATTTATCCACTTCCACTCTCTGCACTTGACTCTCATCACTCTTCATCATCCAATCAGCATTCAGCATGCTCTGTACACGAGCCATGCACGCAGACAGGGTGCACGTTGATAGGCCAGTGACTCAATATCATGCTGTATGAGCTATGCATCAGGCAGGCAGTGCGTGATCACTCAGGTGCGCATAATCAGGTTTTTGGTAAACAAGCAGGGAATCACAGGGCTTGGCAGTGAGCCAGGGCGCTGTCTTGGCTGCCGCTTCCCACGAGAGACTCTGTGTATAGACCAGTCAGCCTGTTTCCTTTTTACTGTTGCTTTCAAGCCTACATGTCTTTGTTCTACAGAGAGCATGGGCTATGGTGTGAAAGGTTCCCTCCAGTCTAAGATTCTGGAGTGAGCTGGAGCAGAGAGCAGCAGAAGCTGAGTCATGGTGCACACAGACGAAGGATGGAAAGATGCATAAATGTTCATGAATCAGTGAGATGTTCGGAGGAATGCTGTCTACAGTCAAAGTCCAAACTAAGGCTTGTTTCCTCCCCTCTGGCTTGCTCAAGGCTGCATAGTTAGTTTGAGGCAGCCATGGAGGGACTTCAAGCCTGTTTATGTTAGATCTTATGCTCGATCCTTCGCTTGACCCATCACTCCCCTGCCCGACATTTTGGTTATACTCACCCTCATCTTTCTTCCCCTTGCTCTGTGTATGTGTTTTTTATAGGCTTGGTTCCTGCTCTGAACAGTGGCTCTCCTGCCCGTACCATTCATTATGATTCATACCAACTTGAAGAAAAAGTTCAGTTGCTTCATCCTGGTCTTTCTCCTGTTTGCCGTCATCTGTGTGTGGAAGAAAGGAAGTGACTATGAGGCTCTTACATTGCAAGCCAAGGAATTCCAGATGCCGAAGAGCCAGGAGAAAGTGGCCTCGGGGGCTGCTCCCCATGCTGTGTTCTCAAACAGCAAACAAGACCCTAAGGAAGGTGTTCAAATCCTCAGTTACCCCAGGGTCACAGCCAAGATCAAGCCACAGCCCTCCTTCCAGGTGTGGGACAAGGACTCCACATACTCAAAACTTAACCCCAGGCTGCTAAAGATCTGGAGGAACTATCTGAACATGAATAAATATAAAGTGTCCTATAAGGGGCCGGGGCCAGGAGTCAAGTTCAGTGTAGAGGCGCTGCGCTGCCACCTTCGAGACCATGTGAATGTGTCTATGATAGAGGCCACAGATTTTCCCTTCAACACCACTGAATGGGAGGGTTACCTGCCCAAGGAGAACTTCAGAAGCAAGGCTGGGCCTTGGCACAAGTGTGCTGTTGTCTCTTCTGCAGGATCTCTGAAAAACTCCCAGCTGGGTCGAGAGATTGGTATGTATCTTTGTTAGGGTCTCTATTGCTGCAACAAAACACCATCTCCAAAAAAGGAAGTTGGGGAGGAAAGGGTTTATTTGGCTTACACTTTTACATTGTTCACCACCAGAAGAAAGTTAGAACAGGAGCACAAACAGGTCTGGAACCTGGAGGCAGGAGCTGATACAGAGGCCATGGAGGGGTGCTGCTTACCCGCTTGCTCAGCCTGCTTTGTTATAGAACCCAGGACTATCAAAAACAGGAGTGGCCCTAATCACAATGGGCTGGGCCCTCCCCCATTGATCACAAATTGAAATGGTCTTGCAATTATAAGTGCCTTGCAGCTGGATCTCATGCAGACATTTCCTCCCTCCTCTCATGACTCTATCTTGAGTCAACTTGACAGACAAAACCTACTAGTACAGTATATCAGTCAGAGCTGTTCTCTGAGCAGCTCATGCCTGTCCTAGGATTTAGTGGGGAGTTCCAAGGCCCTAGAAAAAGAGCCTAAGCATAGCTTTACAGATGGCAGAGTTGTCCCAGTACAACATTTTCAGATGTCTTTCCTGGAGTGAAAAATGCCCCCAAGGATGTCTAAAAAGACGGGACTCCGGCTTACGTGGGTTTTCTTTTAATATAATTTAAGAATTGATTCTTTGAGAATTTCACACATGTATATAGTATATTTTAACAGTATTCAGCACACTCCCTCTTCCTCCCTCCTTGATTTTTTTTCTACCACATCCCTTTCCAACTTTATGCCTTTTTAAAAAGAATCTACTGTGTCAGATCAATGCTGCCTGCATGCACATGGCCGTGTGCAGTATTCCACTATAACACAACCAGCCTCCCAGGTCCCACTGTCCTAGAGAAAACTGACCTTCGCCCAGAAGCCATCAGGCACTAATGGCTCCTCACCTAACCCCCCCCCCCCCCACACACACACACACTGAGTTGCAGTTTCACATAGGCCTTGGTTAGCAACCACAGCTGCTCTGCGTTCACTGGTGCAGTGATTCTGTCATCCAGAAGCCACTGTTTGGTCCCAGTTCTCCATTGCCTCTGGTTCCTACAACCTTTCTGTTCTGTCTTCCATGATAACACTTGAAGGTCTAATGTATCTTTTTCCATTAGAATATCCTTTCTCCCTCCCTCCCTCTCTCCCTCCCTCCCTCTCTCCCTCCCTCCCTCCCTTCTCTTTCTCTTCCTCTTTCTCTTTTGTTTTATTTTCTTTTTTCTAGACAGGGTTGGTTTGTGCAGCCCTGGCTGTCCTGGAACTTGCTCTGTAGACCAGACTGGCCTTGAACTCAGGGATCCACCTGTCTGCCTCCCTAGTGCTGGGACAAAAGTCATATGCCACCAGTATTCTATGGAGTATTTCATTTAAGGAAAAACAAAAGAAAGAAAGAAAGAAAGAAAGAAAGAAAGAAAGAAAGAAAGAAAGAGAGGAAGAAAGAGAAGAAAAACAGTTGTAGTGGTGCCAAAAGCAAAACCACTGTCCACTGTGGTATTTGAAAATACTTGAGGCATAGGACTCGACTTGTTTTCAAGGTCTAAGCTTCTGTTTGTTTCTAGTCCTGTGGAAGGTGGGCGGCCACGTGCCACCCAGGTCAGCCTTGGGCACTGGCTGTCACCTTCACTTTGTATTCAGGCAGAGTCTCTTTGTTGTTTGCCATTGCTGGGTACACCAGGCCAGCTGGCCTGTGAGCTCCTGGGAGCTCTCCTGTCTCTGCCTCCCATCTCCTGTAGAAGTGCTGGAATTACAAGTACAAGCTACCATGTGTGGCTTCGGGGGGCTTCTGAGAGTTCGGCTTCCTGTTCTTAAGCTTGCATTTTGCCCTTGAGCTGCCTCCTTCGTACCAGTTCTGATGCATGTGAATTCCATTAAGTCTCGCTTGGCTTAATTCTCTTAAAAAATACTAAATCAGTAGTATTTGGTGTGTGTCTGTGTGTGAGTGTGTATGTTTGTGTGTGTGTGTGTGTGTGAGAGAGAGAGAGAGAGTATGCATGTTTGCATGTACATATGAGGTGCATGTGTTTGTGTGTTATGTGTGTTTACATGTGTGTATGTACTGGGTATGGGTATGGAGGTCAGAAGACAACTCTGTTGAGTTGGTTCTCTTTCTGCCACCTTTATGTGGGTCGTGAAGATCAAACTCGGGTTGCCAGACTTGGTCAGTAAGAACTTTTGCCTGACGGGCCTTTGAAGGCACTCCAGGTACAATTCTTAAACTGGGGCAGCTTTAGGCTAATTCCAGGTGTTTCATGAATCCTTGAAGTTGCTTACAAAGCTACCGAGACAGAGTAGGTGTTTGCAAGTCTGTCTGTGTTTTTTCTAACTGTACACGTGATCCCCAGAGTGCGCTCTTAACTGTAAGAGACCCCCATGTCAAAAGACACGGGTTTGCTATTCTTAAAACCCCTAGCAGCTAAGAAAGAGCCAGAGGCTGTTCATATCGGCAGACTTGCGACTGAGAGCTTCGCTTGTGCAAAGCCACTTCTTTTTCTTATTTTGAGAGAACTCAGCCTATGGAGAAAGCCTTGCTGTCAGGCTGGGGTCCTGGGAGGGTGAGGTCACACACTGCTTTTAATTTTCTTCTGGTGACTGCCAGGGAGAGTGGCCTAAAACCAGGCATAAGCTTTCAAAGAAGGAATGCAGACCCAAACTGAATTCTCTAGACCAGAGGAGGTGAGATCACATTTTCTGTCACATTTTATGTCAGTAGGGACCCTAATGGGGCTCACTAAATGGCCAGTCCCACCCCAGATTTGGTTTTTAGGACTTTTTTTTTTTCCTTTCTAGAAACTAAATGCGATTGATTTCCATCATGCGTCATAGAATTCATTTTCTTCCCTTTTTTTGTTTCTTCTCTGCATCTGCAATAGAATAGTGGTGTCAGGATGGTCCATACTAGATGACCTCTAGCTCTTTCTGTCAAGTTATTGTCTGGCTAAACTTGTGTCCAGGATTAAGGCAGAGCCGTATCTCTTTGTAAACCGGAGCTATAGATTCATTTTCATGTGCTTTATAATTTAAAGAAAAACAATTTTTTTTTTTTTAAAGTTTGAGTTCATTCATGAATTGGGTTGCAAAGCCAATTCATGTGCAGAACCTTGAGGGCTGTTTTTCCATGTATAACAAGACATCCATAAATGTCCTGTGCCTCTAGTAGTCCCACACATCAGACTCTGGTGGCTCCATGATCGTTAGGGCCTTTAAAAATTAATAGCATGCATATGTGTATAAGCTATATAGATAAGTTGAGGGTTTTATTTCAAACTATAGCATATTTTTGACATACCATCACCAATAAGAATGATACACTCACTGTGTGCTTGGCCTAGCCCCTTTCCTCTTTTAAAATTTTATTTTTGTATATGGGAGTTTTGCCTGCATGTATGTGTATGTAGTATGAGCACGTATAGTGCCCACGGAGGTAAGAAGGAGGGTATCAGACCCCTGGAACTGGAGTTACGTGCATAGTTGTGAGCTGCCTTGTGGGTGCTGGGAATTGAACCTGGGGCTTCTGGAAGAGTGGCCAGTGCTCTTAACTGCTGAGTCATCTCTCCAGCCCCTGAGTTCCAAAACTAATATTATTTCTGTTCATTCTTTGAGAATTTCTTACATGCACACAGTCTATTTTGAGCCTATTCTCTCTCTCTCTCTCTCTCTCTCTCTCTCTCTCTCTCTCTCTCTCTCACACACACACACACACACACACAGACACACACACACACACACACAGACACACAACACACCTTGTCCCAGATCCACCTCTGGTTCCTCAGAACTTCTTGTGTTCTTTTTATTTTAACAACTCCCTGAATCCAGTGTGTGCTGTTCATTAGGTGTGGGGCCATCCACTGCAGCTTGGTCTACC
Organism: Mus pahari; assembly: GCF_900095145.1. Lineage (NCBI taxonomy): Eukaryota > Metazoa > Chordata > Mammalia > Rodentia > Muridae > Mus > Mus pahari. Next base: position 18,648,698 of record NC_034601.1, read on the forward strand.
CACTAGGGGCTCTACCCTTAAAGGAAATGAGTCCATTCTCCGCTGGGAGCCATACACTCTTTATAGCTCTTCAGCTATGTGCCCCTCCCCCTCCAAGCTGGTGCTGACTGGCTTTGTTCTGTGCAGCATCTGCTGCCCTGGGGCCCCTTGTAGTCCCTAGGAGCTAACTGTGGAGACCCAAGAGAATTGCAAGACTGGTTGTAGGTGGAGTAGGGAGTTGAAGGTAGCCCCATTCTCTTGTGTCTCAGAATGATAGTGGCTGCTGGGTGAACTTGGGTCTGCCAGTTCCTCCTTCCCTGGAGGAAGAGAAAACAACACCTGAGGCAAAAGCAAGGAATGAAGACTGCAGGAAGAGGATGTGGGGGCCTATTGGGTGGAGGAGGGGGCGGAGTTAAGCCAGGAGTCTGGGTGACAGGTGACAGGCCACATAAAGACTTTAGATTTTAGCCTTTGTTCTTGTTCTTGTTTTGTTTTGTTTTGTTTTAATCAATCCAGACTTCATGCTCAGGTCTCCACAGTTCTGTGCTGATCCGTGCTGACCTGACTGAATGCCTCTCTTTCTTCTCTTTATGTCCCCTTCTGTTGTACCGTGGTTCTTAAACCCCTTAGGGTTGAGCAGACCTTTCACAGAAGGCCCCTAAAGACCATCATAGAACATAGATATTTACATTACCATCCATAACGGTAGTAAAATCCCAGTTAAGAAGTAGCAATGAAAATAATTCTGTGGTTCGGGGCCACCACAGCACGAGGAACTGTAAAAGGTCGCAGTTCTAGGAAGGTAGAAACACTGCTGCCCTGGCCAGCTCCCTGCCTAATTTGCACCACGTACTTTCTACGCTTTCTGGTTAGGAGGGACTCCACGAGCTGGCTGTGACTGTCTTTTGGGTCTTGGTTTGTACTGCCATACTATTAAAAGGAGAGTTCTTGACTGTCTCTCCCGATATTGATCATAGTCTTCAATTATGCATGAATTCCTATGTATACCTTTTTTTTAATCCATGCAGTTAAAAAAACAGTGTCTTCATGGGGAGGGACCTTGTCTTTCCTACCCCACATCATTGTCTCTGGTGCCTAGAACTGTGCCTGGCATAGCATAGTCTTCAATCAGTATTTTTCTGCATGAAGAAATGATATATATATATATATTTTTTTTTTTTTTTAATGCACAACATCAAGGACTTATCCAAACCTTTCTGTAATGGGGAGTCTCCATTTTCCCCAAGCCCCTCTTCCCACTCCACCCCCCTCCCCCACCTCTGGTACCTGGGAGTTGACGTTTTGGATTATGTGAGTGGGTATGCCCTGCCTTCTGATTCATCTCTAACAAGTTCAGGGGAGCACTGGCTTGCTTCTGAGGAGGAGGGAGGACTAGGTTCAGTTTCTCTTAGTGCTCCCACACAGGATGACCTCTGGCTGTGGTTTTCTGGGATCAGAAGTCTCAGCTCCTGTCAGGTAGAACTTTCCAATTCTGGTTTTGCTCTCTCTTATTTCTCTTCAGTTCTGTAAGATCAGTGGGTGAAACAGACAGGAATGGAAGACTCTCTCTCTCTCTCTCTCTCTCTCTCTCTCTCTCTCTCTCTCTCTCTCTCTCTCTCTCCTTGCTGGCTAGACGGTAGCAGAAGCTGTGTTTCTCCTTCACAGCTGGTGACAATGATCTTCCTCAGCTCAGAGTCTCTGCCCCTCCTGCTGGGGTATGCCTGGGGGGGTGGGGGGTGGGTGCAGGAAGAGCGACCTGCAGCCCTGCCTGGGTGCTGTTCTGATTTCCTCAAACTCATCCGTGTACCCAGCACTCTCGAGGCTCCTGGAACCCGTGTCTGGGAACGTTGCCTACAAGCGGTTTCTGACAGGCCCATTGTTTTGCCTGTGGTTTTTCTGCTTTTGAGGCCTGTACCTAGTTCTGAGAAACCTATTGCACTTCTGTGTTGTGTAAGGGCCCTCTCTGCAGAGGGCAGCGTGGAAGCTGATAAGAGTTGGGTATGCTCATCTTGTACTGTTTCCAAACCATTCCAGAGGCAGACTGTCCAGGAATTCTACACTGTAGTTTCTGTGAGTAAGGTATCTGGATTCCTACCACTTAGAATAATATTTACGGAATTGAAATTAAGAGGAAGACGTTCATGGCTTAATTCTGCAGGTACCCTCTTTACGGGCTATTTTGTATGGAGCTAAATGCCTTCTATTCTTTCTAACTTATCTGTGTGGCTATTGGACAGCCCTAATCAAATCTTCATGGATGGTAGATGGCCTCTAATCTGATGCAGATTTTGCTGGTGAATTCTGTTTGTTTGAGCAAGTGGGGTTGGGGTGAGCTTTCACAGAATCTCTGAAGTTTGGGGCTGGGATAGTACCATCGTGTCTCACCTCCATCAGATTGGTCAGTGTTAGGGTTCAAAAACTTGTGCAGATCTTGCTAACTATGCTTAAAAAAAAACATAGGGACCAGGAAGTAGTTATGTGTTTTTGAGACGTTAGGTCTGACCTTTACCTGAGTTTCCTGAGTTAGGGTTTCCATCCCTGTGAACAGACACAGGCCAAGGGATGACATTTACTTAGGGCTTGCTTACAGGTTCAGAGGTTCAGTCCGTTATCATCAATTATCCAGGCAAGCATGGTATAGGAGGAGCTGAGAGCTCTACATCTCGTTCTGAGGCAAACAGGAGAAGACTGGCTTCCAGAGAGCTAGGATAAGGGTCTTAAATCCCATGCCTGCAGTGACGCAAATACTCCAACAAGGTCACACTTCCTAATAGTGCCACTCCCTGGGCCAAGCATCTACAAACCATTGTAGCAGCTAGTAAAGTATATCACTTCTAACAGAGTACTTACTCAAAAAAAAAAAAAAAAAAAAAAAAAAAAAAACAACCCCACAGTTTGGGAATTTAAGTGGCACTAAGACCTGTCCTATTTCTGCCACGCCAGATTGGCGACCTCCTACGAGCCTCTGATTCCTAAATGGAACAGATACTTCAAGGCTGACTTCAGTGACAGGGTGAATCCCTTCCATGTGCTAAGCGTTGTAGATGTTTCAGAGTGCACTGATTACATTGGACATATGATACAGAGTCGAGATAACCTGGCAGGGCTAGAAGTATGTTCTACTGGTGATACCTGTGTGGTTTGTTCCATCGATAACTGAGAAAGGACTCTGCTATAAGTAGCCTGTTGGCCCTGTTCATTTTTCTGTTGTGTCAGTACGCACTGGTGCCACTGGATGGGCTTCACAACTAATGGATATCTTGTCTCTTGTCGTGGCCAACAGCCCCGTGATCGCCTTCGTGAGCTTACTGGGTACCATACTCACATTATACTAGCGCCCTCACCCCCACCCCCACCCCCATCCCCCGTGCACCGTGTATTTTGATCATCCCTCTGCCTTCCTTTTTCCTGTCTCTTTTCCTGCACATGGCCAGCACTCACCCCCATTTTCCATTTCCTGTGGCTTACAGATAATCATGATGCGGTCCTGAGGTTTAATGGGGCACCTACAGACAACTTCCAACAGGATGTGGGCACAAAAACTACCATCCGCCTAGTGAACTCTCAGGTAAGGATTCTTTTCTGCAGAGAGCACATCAGAGGATGATGACGTCAGTGTGGGCCCTGGGACCGAGCGCGTCCACATCAAAGCTGCCAGGTGGATTACTCTTCTTGACTTTCCGAGTCCCAGAGACATCCCTGATGAAGGGCCAGTGATTCCATGGCCAACCTTGTGATGTGTCCATAAGGTCCTCTTCACGTGAAGAGTATACACAATGGAGCTACACAATGGAAAACAGGGTTCTGCTTTCTCCTGTAAACAGGCAGTTGTGCCTGTACTTTTAGACAAGAGACCAGCAGATCGCAGGACATCCAGGGGAGAGAGAGAGAGATGTTGTAATTAGTAAGCAGAGATGGTACAGAGCTCGCGGTAGGCCCTAAAACACTGGCCACGTGTAGGGCATGACATCCGTGCCACAGGAGTCTATGGATGATGTACTAGAATCTATGCTCTACTTCATGAATTTTCTAATCCTTCTCTAAGGTAGTAGTAGACATGTTGCCTTCTCAACACTAATAGGAATGTTAGTTAGACTTGCTCTTGCCAAAAAGTTCTGTTAATTAATTTAGTGAAAAAAAAAAACAAACAACAAAGTGGATTTATGCACATAGCCCCAACTGCATGGTAGCCAGGCACAGTGGTGTGCATGATAGTCCCAGCCACCTGTAAGACTGAGACAGGATTAAGACTCCATATCAAGATAGATAAATAGATAAGTAGACAGACAGACAGACAGACAGAGACAGACAGAGGGAGAGAGGATAAACAGATAAGTTCTGTACTAAGACTGTCAATGTAGTAACCCCACTATTAGCAGTGATGTTTGCTCTTCCCCCAGCAGACACTGGAGCCTTAGGTGTTCCTCTGTGGATATATAATCTCTCTACTATTTCAGTCTGCCTCTTATGGCTATAGGGCCTGGAATGGATCAGAATAGCCCACCAGAGCCTTGCTAGTGTCGAGGTGTCTTCCCTTCTGGCAGCAGGGCTCCGTGTCTCTACTCCTTTCTCTTCCCTTTCGGACTTGCTGGAGCTTCCAGCTGCTGGAACTCTGCACTTCTTCCTGTACAGTGTTCTCTGTGTCTGAGGTGGGGTCAAGGAACACAGCTGCTGTGCATGCAAACTTAATTCTTTTTTTTTTTTTTTTTTTTGGTTTTTTCGAGACAGGGTTTCTCTGGGTAGCCCTGGCTGTCCTGGAACTCACTTTGTAGACCAGGCTGGCCTCAAACTCAGAAATCCGCCTGCCTCTTCCTCCCAAGTACTGGGATTAAAGACTTGCACCACCACGTCCGGCTGCGAACTTAATTCTTGTCCTGTTCCCTCCCGGTCTTTTATTGTCCAGGCTAGCCTTGAACTCTGCTCTCCTCTTACCCTCTCTCAAGTACTGAGAGTCATCCGCAGGAGTCACCACTGGTTTTCTTCCCATGCCCCAGACACAGGAAATCTGAGCTAGAGAGGACAAAACCCTACAATTGCAGCTGGGGTTTATGTCAAATTTAGGTATCTGTAAGGAGCTGTCAGGTAGGCATTGAGAGAGAGAGAGAGAGAGAGAGAGAGAGAGAGAGAGACTCATCAAAGTGTACGTCTTGTAGTTGAGATAGGAGAAGAGGAAGCTAAAAGGAATTTCAAACAGAGAAAACCTTTGTCCCTAAGGAATGTATCAGCCTGTAAGTGAACCAAGGGAAGAAGGTAATTTTAACAATGAAAGTATCTTACTTAAGAATACATTAACAAGATGGTATAATTATAGTTCAGTAACCTACAACAGTGGCTTTCCACAGTGTTGGGATTTATTGGATGCCAGTAGATTCATACTGTAGCCAGAGCTACAGTGGTTCCAATGGCAGTAGCTTACAGGTAACTCCTGCTTTCTTTGGCAGCCCTAGCCAGAGCAAACATAGGTTCTTTTATCCTTATCTTAATTTTTTACATTGACTTTCAAGTCACACATTTCATATCACACAATAAATATATCTGCCTGCCTGTCTATCTATCTACCTACCTATCAAATGTGTATCTACCTATCTATATCTATCTTATATTTATGTATCTACCGACATCTATCTATCTATCTATCTATCTATCTATCTATCTATCTATCTATCTATCTATCATCTATCCATCTATTTATCTATCATATTCCTACCTATCTCTATCTATCCATCTATCTATCTATCTATCTATCTATCTATCTATCTATCTATCTATCTATCCATCCACCCACCCATCTATCTATCTATCTATGTGAAGAGGTTGAAGAATGACTGAAAGAACTAAATGGCTATTGCAGGGGTGTTCATAGGTTTATGAAGGCCTATGAGGGGAAGTTGATAGAAATGCAAGGGGCAAGATATCAATGTTAGGCTGTGTACACAGTCCTAGATTAGTCTAGATAGAGATCAGGTCTTGCTAATTGCTGTTTGTTATCACAGGGATAAAAGCTCTGAGTAGAAGGCCAAGGTCATCACTACACTTCCTCCTCATTGTTAAAAGCAACTTCCTCTCTGGCAAAGGTGACTGGAGAGATTTTAAAGCCCAAATCTCCCCCTCTTTACCCTTTTAGGAGACAGATATTGAAAACTAGTTCATTTAGAATGGCATAACGGGACCTTTGACTTCATTTTATTATTACTGCAAATAGATGAGAAATCCAGGTTACAAGGAGAAAATGCCGGGGCTGGAGAGAAGATTTACTGGTAAGCAGTGTGCACTGGTCCAGCAGAGGACCCGAGTTGGGTCCCCAGCATCTATGCCAGGTGGCTCACAAGGGTTATCTCAGGAGAAGCCGAGCTCTGGGGTTACCGGCGCTCCTGCACACACACATCCCTAGATGCAATTTAAAATGATAATAAATCTTAAGGACAAGAAAATATTTACTTAGGCTCCCAGTTACTTCGAAGCCTGTGCTGAGACAGCACACCGTTGCTCACTTTGTGTATGGCGCTAGAGAAAGAGGAAGTCCAAGTGCCCTGTCTTCCAAGACACGTTCCTAACCAACAAGGACATCTCACTGGGCTATCCCACCCTTGAATGTTAGTCATAGGCAGGGAGGAGATTCTGGCAATGGAACATTCATCAGAAACATCTTGTTAACTGACCCAGCCGAAGAGAAAGGGAACTGGACTGGTTCACATCAGCTTCCAGCAAGCCCAGGGCTTGAAGTCATTTGGAGCAGTTTGTCCACAGCTGATTTCTAGGCGGTATCTGTCAGCAAAGTGGAAATCTGCTAAATCAAATAGAGACTAGAAATTAAAGTCAAGAAACTTAAAGGAAAAAATATTACATTCGTAGCTTTCAGGACCCTGGTCCTGGTGGTTAGGGAAGGAATCCCAAAGAGGGGGAGAGTTGGGGCCAGGATGATATAGGCGTCAGCAAATAGGCTGTACTTATCTAGAGTCTGTGTGATCTGTGAGAGGTAGATCCAAGTCGTAACAACTTCCACAACTCCCTGAAGTGTTTTTTTGATTTTTTTTTTTTTTTAGTTTACAAAAACAGATAAAAATTTTAGATTTGATAGCATTATCATTGTTCACAATCCACGTTGTAGAAAAAGCAGCTAACGAATGTCTGTAAACACAGTAGAATCATGCTTACGAGCCAGCAGAAGTGATGGGTTTGCGTTAAAAAGTGCCGACGTTTGCTTCTCTGTCCAGAGGGCTGGATATACAGATTGAGCAGAGATGGTTTTCGTCCGGTGAGAAGCATCTTTAAGTTTAGAAGACAACCAAAGGAAACGTCAGATCTTGAGCTTGTGACTCGTAGTGGTAATCCGTGCTTTACCAGTTCATCAGAATTCCACTGATCATGTTAGAACTCTGAACTTGTGAAATCTTAGTATAACAATGATATCATAGAAGGGGAAGGAAATTTGAAACATTTCATATTCTCTCATTTTTCATATATCTTAAATAACTTCCTTAGGCCTTCAGACAAGATTTTACATCCAAAGAAGTTGCTTTCTTAGTCCCCTGTAACTTACATAAACTTCAAATCCCTTTCTTTCCAATATAAAGCATTTGACAGAGACATAAGTAGTTATTACTGAGAGAAGTGATTGCAGACGGTAAAGGGGGGAAGGGGATGTCCATATCATTAGACTACTTCCTGCTGACTAGGGCACCAGGTTCCTTGGGGCATGTCTAATCTTCATTACCACGATGATATCTCCTACCAGCAATCGGCAGCAGCAAGGGCAGCAGCCGCCACTACCCCTCTCAGGGTTCTGGCATGTATATACCCTCTGAAGAGTCCTCAGAAGTCCAAAGTCAACTATCTTCAGCTGGCAAAAATCACACCCCTGCTAAAGCACAAGACGAATCACAGTCAGCTGCTGTGGCAGTCTGAAGCAGCCCCATGTCCCACACCTGGGATTGAAACAAAACATAGTCACATAGCATTTCTGTGGTTTGAAAGAAACCAAAATTCTCCCTACTGAAGGCCATCAGTGCCATCAGAGATTTGAGAATGATAAATTACAGCAGGAAGGATCAACCGAACAGTCTCTGTAGTGATTAAAATGTTAAACCTTACCAGCTATCTGGATGATTGCCCGAGTAGTTTCCTTTGGTCTTGATAGCTTCCTGGGAGTTGGGGTGCGGGCAGAGGTCATAGGTCTTCAGCGATCACACAGGACAGCATAGATCCTCAGCTTCCAGACCTAGAAGGTCTGAGAGTTTCACCGGAAGGTGAACGAGGAACTTGAGGAAATTGACCTCTCTTGACTTAAGACAGAGTCCATTCAACAATGTTCACTGTTTGTGCAGGGCCCTGGCAGCAGGTGAGGCCTGGGACAGTTTTTCCCAGTGGTTAGCATCCTTACAATCCTGGCCTGTGCCCTACCTCTCTTCTTTGGAGACCTCGGGGCTGCTGCTAGCAGCTGACATTTCTGTCTATCATAGACTTTTTTCCCCCATTAAACATTTTAAATGTCATCGTCAGCAGATCTCTGGAAAGTGTTGAGGGCCATCTATTAAGTATACACGACTTTAAGTAAACTTGTTTTGAGTTACTTGCCTTAGGCTTAAACTTGAAAACTTATACAGGAGACTAAATCAAGCTCATTCCTGCAAACGAATTATATCAGTACTTAGCACAACTATAAGTATAATTCTGAACACATTAAAGAATTTGATTTTTAAAAAAAAAAAAACATTTATTTATTTATTGTATGTACAGTGTTCTGCCTATGTGTATGCCTGAATGACAGAAGTGGGCATTAGATCTCATTACAGATGGTTGTGAGCCAGCAACCACGTGGCTGCTGGGATTTGAACTCAGTACCTGTGGAAGAACAGTCAGTGCTCTTAACTGCTTAGCCATCTCTCCACCCTCAAGAATTTGATCATTTAAGAAGGGTGGCTGCATTAATCTGCATGTCTTTTCATCTTTAATGGTTTACAACAAGTTAGTAGCTTTAAAACATAATAATTTTTGAATTGACATTCTTATAGTATCAGAATAAAACTTTGAGTCATAAATACTGTCCCCAGGGAGACTGGGAACTTTACTTCCCCAGGTCTTTCATGGTGCACCGTTATAGATTGTCACAGTTCCTTTTGGTGATTCTTATCTAAAGAGCTAACGATTAACAGAGTTAGCAAAGACTAAGAGCAAAGACCTCCCTTCTTTGGTCAGTCTCTGTCAGCCTGGATAGACAGACCCTGGGTAAGGAGGCATTCCATGGGCTCTTTGCCAGACTGCTTAGGTCACTGACTGACTTCATCCCATGATAGGAATATTCCAGGCTCCTGTGTTTGGTACTGATAGCTGCAGCTCTAATTCGTTAGCCATTCATTCATTCATTCGTTCGTTCGTTTGTTCATTCATTTATTATTTACTTATTTATTTGAAGATTACATATTAATAAACTGGGCCGTGGTGGAGAACAGTTTTAATCCCAGTACTTGGAGGGCAGAAGCAGGCAGATCTGTGTGATTTTTGAGGCCAGCCTGGTCTACAAAGCAAGTTCCAGGTCAGCCAGGGCTGTTACACAAAGAAATCCTGTCTCAAAAAACCAACTAACCAACCAAACAAATAAACAAAACAAAATGAAAACAAACAAACAAAAAACAAAAAATCCCCAAAGAGCATATTAGTAGACATCTAATATAAAACATTTTAGAAACTTAAAATATCTCATAGCCTTATAAATGTAAATATTTAAAGGACATATCCAATTTTTTAATTTAAAGTTTTAAAACTCACAAATTTCCCTTTTAAAAGAAGTTTAAAATCTGTCTATTGTAAACGCCAACACTATATTAAAAAAATACTCTATTTTACTGCAAGAGGGACAAAACAGGGCACAGCCACAGTGGGGACAAAGCAAAACCAAACTCCATCAGCACAAACAACTGAATGTGCAGTGTCTGGGATTCGCTCATTCACAATCCTCTGGGCTTCCCCTAAGGGCTTGGGTCCCCTCTCTGGCCCCACCCTGGGCAGCACACACAAGGCAGGCACACACAGCAGGTCTCCTAGGCTCCAGCTGGCTCTGTTTCTGGCTGCCTCCATCCCCATGGGGGACAGCAGCTAAGATGGCAACAGACAAGCCACGTGTTGCTTATATCCCAAGATGGCATCCCACCCTATGGTTCCTTTAAGGTCGCCTATGTATAGACTTTTAACTATCAACCTACTATGTTACAAAACTTAAGTTAACTTTTTTTGTTACAGATTTTACAGATTTTTAACCATACCCAGTAAACATACAAATCTTGAGGTACTGAAAGTTCACACAATAGTCTTACAGATCCTGAGCTAAGGTTTACGTCTCAGCAAAAGTTTTAGGCAGTTAAATGAAACCAATAATCTAATTCCTGTTGTTGTTTTTGCTTTGCTCTCCCATCCCTGTCACAAAGTCAAGTGACCTGTCTGACAGGACAATTGGAGGTTACACAACCATGCTTGGGTCTACGGGAGGGAGAGCCATAGCCCACGACAGAGTCAGCTTTTCAATAAAGTAGAGCAGCATGAAACAACTTTAATATTGTCCATACCCAAAAGAGATTTGAATCCCTGACAAGCTGAATCCAGTGACAGGAAAGCTTAAAGATAAGAAATGCAAAGCCCTGGCCATCAAAGCCATCGAGGTGAGTGGCATTGGTGGTGGCTGGTGTTGCCTGAGATGGCAAAAACAAAGCCAGCAGCATGCACAGAACACAGACCGGTCACGCACTCAGAGGAGGTCAGAAGCAAAACAGAACAGGGACTGGCAACCATCATTTGTACATACATCTGAGCCAGACCCATCGAATTTCCCCCTATTTCCCATGTGTGCATACCAGAAAACATAGACCACACACACACACACACACACACACACACACACACAACAGAGAGACAAAACTTTATGACCTTTAACTGGTCCCAACCAATTTACATTTTGACTCCTAGTATCTGAACAACAAAAACTAGGTGGTGGATAACGTTTTTGCATTTTGCCTTGGATAGGAGGCCATTAGGTCCTGTTGAGCCCTTCCTCGTCCTGTACTGGGATTCGAACAGACTAGATGTGAGAGCAAATTAACCATGACTTACCAAAGGAGGCCTCTGGTAGATGCTTACTGCTTTGCTCAGGATGGCAGTTCATATGGGTAGCCTGCAAAACCAAAGCATGCCTTGGAATCTTGGAACATCTCCGTGCACACCTTCCGAGGGGGCCCTTCAGCCCTGGAGTCCTGGAGTGTAGGTCTGACTTTAGAATTTGGGTCTGATCTTTCTGGGGGCTCCAGAAAATGCTAACCCCATTAGGTGAGAATAACAATACTTCCACAACTTTTGAGTCATAGTTAAAGCAACCTTTATTAAATCCCGGCCAGGATAATGGGTCTCAATCAGGTCCATACCCAGGATTCCCATAGTATGACCACAAATTACATTATTAATCAGGGGCTTATAAAGGTTTAAATCCACAAGGCTACGTACTTCCCACCTTTGTCCAATCAGTGGCAAGCATACCTCCTGAATGTGGTCAAACATAGTCTGTGCTGTTGGGACAACAAAATTGTTTACAGAAGTAATTGTTAACTTAAATTATTAACAAGAGAGTCCCCAGCAATCCAGGTAGTTATCTGCCCTTGGGCAAGTGGGGCTTTTATAGATCTCTTAAGCATAGTAATTTAAACTTAAAACATAATGTTAGCCTTCTTAGTATGTCACCCGATGCATAACCTATGCTGAAAAATACCCATTTGTTGTTAAGAAGAATGTGTGTTCTTTTGGTTGGAGCACATCTCCACATATTGGCTCTAGTTAGCTTGTGTGATTCTCTCCATTTCCTTCTCTTCTGTTTATTTTGCCCTTTGTTCCTTTGGGAATGAGGTATTATAATCGAGGGTTTTTCTTTTTTTTTCTTTTTTCCAACTCATGGAAATCACATTGCACATTCTTTTACCAACAGATAAAAGAAGTCACAAAGGTGTGTTATGGGGTTTGAGAGACCCAAATAAGTCAAATGGAGCCTTAATTGCTGGCGAGATGTTCCCAAACAGATGAGTGGGAAGCAGGCAGCCTTGACCTCCAGTTGGTCCAGGTTTTCAGGGCAAAAAAACCCCCCACAATTGCGACATACTTGGAAAGGCAGTTCCGGAGGACGTGTGCAGCAAACAGGCCTTATTTACTGAAGTGGACAGATAGCAGTTAAATGGTCAGGTAGTTAACCTTTAAAGCCCAGGATCACATTGCACAGGAATTTATGGCTAGTCCAGAACTTACCAAGATTGTTTGAGCACTTAAAGTATGCTTAGAAATCCTTCCATGAGATGGCATAACTATATTTCAGTAGCCCACAACGCATGAAATCCAAGGATACTTAGAAATGATTTAAGACACAATGCAGTATATAAAACATATGAAATTCATTTAAAGTACTGCTAAAGAGACATTTTTTTACTTCTGAGTTTATATATCAAAAGGTAAGAAAGATAAGAAAGATCTCAAATTAACATAACTTTATGACACATGAAGAAATATAAGCTTAATATGAAGCTTTCAGAAGGAAGGAAGTAATATAGATGAGGGGGTGGGGGGAGGAAGGACGAGGAGGAAGAGGAGGAGGAGGGAGCGTAATAAAGGCAAACAAGAAGCCCAAAGTTGGTTCTTTGCCAAGTTCAACAGTATTGATTAATCTTGGCTCAAGGGACAAAGGCCAAAGGAGGGACAGCCCCCATGACTAAAACCAGAGATTATAAAGGAGACATTACTACAATTCTGCAGACATTTTAAAAAAGACTATAAAAGATTATTCCATAAATAAACAATTACACCAACAGCACAACCTAGATGAAATGAACAAATTTCTAGATGCAAAGCATTCAAAACCAAGCCATAACGAAGCATAAAGCCCTCAGTATTAGAACAAGTAACAAAATTGAGTCAATAGATTTTTTTTTTTAAACTTCTAGACGAAGTCCAGAGCTCCATGGCTTCATGGTGAACTATATAGAATATTAAAGTAATCTTTCTAAACAGTCTTTCTAAAAGCAATCTTCTTTCTAAAACTGTTTAACCAAAACAAAACAAAACAAAACAAAACAAAAAAAAAACAACGAAGAGGAGGAAAGACTCTTAACACATCTGTGAACATCACCTCATGGTTGAACCAGCTGTGACACCAGAAGAAAGCTACGGAGCAGTATATCTTCTCACAGACTGTTCAAAAGTCCGCAAGAAAATGACGACAGCCCAGATTAGATGGCCTTTAGAGAGGATGGCATCCACGACCAAGTGAGATTGATTTGTGGAATGTAAGGATGGTTTGATATAAAATGTTGATGACATACACGCTAGATTAAGAGAACGCAGGGGAAATGACCAGTTTAGCTGATGGGCAAAAAGTATCTCACAAAATTAAGTTCTTTTATGATTACAAATGCTCAATAAACTAGAAAGAGAAGGGAGTCCCCTGAGCATAGCCGGGCCATTTATGAGAAACAGGCAAACACCGTACGCAGTGGGGAAAGATTGGAAGCTCTCCATTAAAAGCAGGAACAAGAGCAGCTCACCTGTGTGCTCGTCCCACTTACACACCACTGAACGTCCTGACCAGAACAATTAGAACAGAAAAAAACCAAATGGACCTAAGTTGCAAAGGGAGAAGTAAAATTCTACCTGTTTTCAAATGGTATTGTCTTATACATAAAAAAAAAAAAAATTTACCCAGCACCCCCCCCTCCAAAAAAAAAGTTCTGTTAGAACTAAAAAAATCGTTTGGTAAGATAACAGAGTCCAAAGTTCACTCACAGAAAACAGTTGAAAAAACTTTAAGGTTTGTTTAATTATATGAGTGCTCTATCTGCTTATACATCTACATGCTAGAAGAGGGCATCAGATCCCAGTATAGATGGTTGTGAGCCACCATATGGTTGCCAGGAATTGAACTCAGGACCTCTGGAAGAACAGATAGTGCTCTTAACCGCTGAGCCATCTCTCCAGCCCAAACAGTTGAATTTTTATATGACCTACTCCAACAGTGAGTGTGCTGGCTAGTTTTATGTCTTCTTGAGACAAGCTAGAGTTATCTGAAAGGAGGGAACCTCAATTGAGAAAATACCTCCACAAAATCTGGCTCTAAGGCATTTTCTTAGTGAGTGAGTAACAGGGGAGAGGCCAGCCCATTGTGGGTGGTGTCAACTCAGGACTGATCAGGCTTCTATAAAAAAGCAGACTGAGCAAGCCATGAGGAGCAAGCCAGTGAGCAGCACCCCTCCATGGCTTTTGCACCAGCTCCTGCCTCCAGGTTCCTGCCCTGTTTGAGTTCTTGTCCTGCTGTCCTTGATGTGGAAGTGTAAGCCAAATAAACCCTTTCCTCCCCAATTTCCTTTTGGTCATGGTTTTTCATCATAGCAATAATAACCCTGACTAAGACAGTGAGCAACCTTCCCAGCCCTCCCTTCAACTCACACTCCTAAAAGAAAAAACAGTGGGCCTGTGTAACATTTGATTTTCAATTGTGTAGTGTCTTACCACTCATCAAACACACTGTCATGTGTCTTTAGTAGCTCTGCTCTGCTGGCACTTTGAATAGCTACTAACCTTGGTGGTATGGAATGGAGCTGGACATTAGCATGAAGACTTAAATGAGGTTGTTGTGTAGACATTTGTATATGGGGATGGTACTTTTTTTTTTACACAGCTTTTATGAGAAAATTATTTTGTTGACTGAACATCACTTCGAAGTTGCCAAAGCGGGGGTGGGGGTGGGGACAAAGAAAAACAAAACTTAAACAGGAACAACCAAAAACCATTATAGCTGCTTTGTTGACATTATGAATGTTTCTAGATAAGTTTAAAATTATATATATATATATATATAAAATTATATATAATTATATATATAAAATTATATATATATAATATATATATATAATATATATTTATATATATATAATATATAATTATATATAATTTTAATATATATATATATATATATAATTTTATATATATAAAATGTATTTGGTTTTTCGAGACAGGGTTTCTCTGTGTAGTCCTGGCTGTCCTGGAACTCACTTTGTAGACCAGGCTGGCCTCGAACTCAGAAATCCACCTGCC
>NC_034601.1:18663867-18685181 GCF_900095145.1 Mus pahari
ATATATTTTTTAAAAGGACAGGAAGAAAAAGTTGGTGAAGAAAGAAGTGGGCTAGGTGGTATAGTTCTAAGCAGCCAATCAGAAAGCTGGGTAAGAAGAGTGCAACAAGTTCGAGGCCACCCTGGGTCACATAGTAAAAACCTTGCTTCAAAAAAAAAAAAAGGGATAAGGTGGGGCTGGAGGGATGGCTTCGTGGTTAAGAAGACTGTCTGCTCTCCCAGGGACCTGGGTTCAATTCCCAGCACCCATGTGGCAGCTCACAAGTGTCTATTTCCAGGGGATCTGACATCTTCACACAACATACATTCAGGCAAAATACCAATGCGCATTAAAAAACAAAATTGAAAAATGTAACAAAGCAAAATAATTTTTTTTTTTTTTTTTTTTTTGTGAAAAAGTCCGAGGAGGAGACAGCCACTGAGGATAAGTGGCTATGTGGCTCACTTAGCAGAAAGGAGGCAGCAGTTACGACCGATAGAAATTGTAAGTGGGAAGCAGGTTTTCAAGTCCTTTGGAGGAGAAGGAATGGGCTGTATCGATGAATGGCGGCTGCTGGTTTAAGTTTATAAAGAGTAAACAGTCCTGGAGGTAGATTGTTTTGCTAAATATACACACACACAAAAGGGGCTGTCCTTAATGCTGCTGAGCTTGGTACTTTAAAATGCCTAAAGTGTGGTTATGTTCTGTATATTTTAATCAAGTAAAAGGTGTTTTTTTTTTTTTTTTTGTGGGGGGTGGGGGTGGGAGAAACCATCTGATAGAGAGGGACATGGAATATACTAAAACAGGAGCCAACACATGGTTACCCAGCCTGAAGGAGCCCCCCCCCCCCCAGTGGAAGACCACCAGCAGGAGGAATTCCCGGGGAACCCCATAGGAAGCTGCTAGGCGTTAGCCTAGGAGGTGGGGGGGGGTGTTAGCCTAGGAGGTGGGGGGGTTAGCCTAGGAGGTGGGGGGGGGGGTTAGCCTAGGAGGCCGGGAAGCTCCGACAGGGTCATTGAGAGGTGTGGGGAACTGGAACTAGTGACTGTGAGAAGGGAGCAGGGCTCACTGCTCTTCCCAGTTGGACTGTGTTTGTTCCAGCCTCCTCCATCCCCTGTCTTTGTGGCAGAGGCAAGCACAGGACACACCTGGATTGTGACAAAGCCACAGAAACAAACTGGTGCCTTTGTCATTAAGAAAATGGCTTTTTATAGAAACCAGTGACATACCTACCTCAAAGTTTTGCTTTCGCTGCCCCATTCCTGCCCCAGGCTGGTGTGGCAAGACTCAGCCAAAAAATGGTCTATTTAACATAGGCCTATTCATAGAGCCACTTTAACTGTACGTTTGAGATGGTTTCTATGAGAGGCAACCTACTATGCTTAGGCGGACCTGGAGGAAGAGGGACTGGGACAAGAGAGTATGGTGGCTTCCTTAGAAGCATCTGGAAATTAAGCGGAACATCACTGGAAAGGAGTGAATGGGACCGGAGTTGCGGTTGGATATGGGCCGGTTTACCCACAGTGCCTGAAACCCCAAAGCCAGCTTCTGTGATTTTGTTTGTTTTTTATAGTTTTACAGAGCCTGGGTTTCAGCATGTGCTAGGAAGTGACCAGCATAGCCATCCTCCGGCCTCAACTCCCTTTAAGTTCCGATTTTCTTTCCCGAGGTGTGGGTAGACAGGTGTTGGCTGGACCTGGAGGAGGTCCATCATGTGTAAACACAGCTAAAGTGAATGAATGATGTTTCCTTTTGCTTATTGTTTAAATGTCTACCTTTTAAAATTATTTTACAAAGTAACAGGTTTGCTTCTGGAGGTTTTGTAAATACTTTGTTAGCCCCACTCCTGCTACCTCCCATGTCTCTGCCTCCCAGCC
The DNA here is from genome assembly GCF_900095145.1 of Mus pahari. Taxonomy (NCBI): domain Eukaryota; kingdom Metazoa; phylum Chordata; class Mammalia; order Rodentia; family Muridae; genus Mus; species Mus pahari. Next base: position 18,665,727 of record NC_034601.1, read on the forward strand.
TGCCTAAGCCTCTGCCTGGCCTTCCCGCTTCTACTTCATACTCCACCTTTCTCCTTTCCTTTAAATCATGGTTTTTCTCCCTCCTGTGAGCCCCTTTCTCGTTCCCTGGCCTTGACATTCACTCCCTCCCACAGAAATGTACATAGAAACGTTAGAGGCTAAGGTGAGGACATACCACGTTTGTCTTTCTGAGCCTGGATTTGCTTCGCTTAAGACATTTTCCAGTTCCTCCATTTTCCAGTGAATTTCATGATTGTTCTTTTGCAGCTGAATAAAGTTCTAGTGTGTACATACAATGTGTGGTGACATTTCCACTATCTGCTCATTGGCAGATGGACGTCTGGGCTGTGTCCTTGCCCTGAACGTTGACAATAAGCAGCAATGGATGTGAATGAGCAAGCACTGTTTGTAGCTATAGAGTCCTTCGGGCATGTGTCCAGGAATGGTGCCACAGTATCATTCGGTAATTCTGGTTCTACTTTTAGCTTCTCAACGAACGTCCACACTGATTTCCACGGTTGATATTTCAGTTCTCACCAACAGTGAACAAGAGAGCCCCTCCCCAACACGAGTATTGCTTGTTACTTCTTTCCTTGATGATAGCCATTCTGACTGGGTGTCTTAGTTACTGTTTAATCGCTATGAAGAAACACTACAACCAAGACAAACTTATAAAAGAAAGCGTTTTATAGAGGGCTTGTTTACAATGTTGGCAGGTTAATCCATGATTATCATGGTGGGGAGCATAGCAGAATAGACAGGCAGACATGGTGCCAGAGGCAGGTTGCAGGTGAAGAGAGCTTGGACCAGGTATGGGCTTTTGGAACCTCAAATCCCTCTTCCAGCAATGCACACACACACACACACACACACACACACACACACACACACACACACACAAGGCCACACTTCCTAATGCTTCCCAAACAATTCCACCACCTGGGGACCAAACATTCAAACATATGAGCCTATGGGGCCCTACTACACTGAGGTAAAGTGGAAATTGTAAAGCAATTTTAATAATTTTAAGTTGTGTTTTTCAGAACTTGAGATGTTGGACACTTTAAAAAATATTTACTAGCCAATTATAATTCTTCTCCTGAAAACTCTTTTCAGTTCATTGACTGATTTAATGTTTTGTATTTCCTAGATATTAATCCTCTGTCAGATATAGAGCATGCACGCACACACACATGTATGTGTGTGTGTATGTATATATATACATATGTGTGTGTGTGTGTTTGTGTGTATGTATATAATTTCTCCCATTGTACAGGCTGCCTTTTCACTTAATTAACTGCTTCCTTAGCTGTATAGAAGCTTTTAATTTTTGGTAGGTCCCATTTGTCAACTATTGGCTTATTGCTCGAATGATTGGAATTTAGGGTTCAAGAAGTCCTTGCCTGTGCCTGTGTTTCAAAGTGTTTTCTCTTTGGCTGACTCAGATTCCTGGTGTATAAGTCCAGTCTCTGACCCACTTGATTTTTGTACAGTATCAGATCTAAGGACCTACGTGGAAAAAAAAAAAACAAAAAAAAACCAGTGTTCCCAGTACCATTTGTTAACAGGAGGCTGTCTTTTCTCCAGTGAATATTTTTGGCATCTTTGTCAAAAGCCAGGTGACCGTATCTGTGTCTTCTGTTCTGTTTCATTGATCCACATTTCTGTCTGTACCAATACAATGCAATTATTGTTACTATGGCGTTAGTAATGCAATTTGAAAGAAGATAGACTAGTACGTCATGCCTTGATCCCCCCACCCCTGCCTGTCCAAGGTATTTTGTGCTTCCAAATTCTGAAATTGGTTTTAGAATAATTCTACAATTAATTCTATTTCCACGAAGAATGGTACTAGAAATTTGATAAGGGATACATTAAATTATAAGATGGCTATTTTCACAATAATGATTTCTCCACATCATAGTATGGGAGGTCTTCTTGTATTCTTCATTTTCTCTTGAGTGCTTTAATGCTTTCATTGTCAAAGTCTTTCACTTATTTGGTTAAGTTTATTCCAAGTATTATTATTATTTGTTATTATTATTACTATTAATTTTTTTTATGTGTATGAGAGTTACTTGGATGCATATAAGAGCATCATATGCCTGCCTGGTTACCTGAGAAAAGCAGTCACTGCCTGGAACAGGCAGTTGTGAGTTGCCAAGGAACTGGAAACAGAACCCCAACTCTCTGCAAGAGCAATAAGTGCTCTTAACTGCTGAGCCATTTCTCTAGCCAATGCCACCATTGCCGCTGTCACCACCACCACCACCACCACCACCATCATCATCACTGGAATTGCATCTCCCATTTCTTTCTCAGTATGTTTGTTATTGGTGTGTAAGAGGACCACTTAACTTGAATTCTGTTGCTTTGCTCAAACTGCTCATCAGTTCTAAGACTTTTCCGTTGAAGTCTGAGGACCCCCCCTCCATTATAGAATCTTATCATTTGCAAGTAGAGATAGTTTGCCTTCTTCATTTTTAAATGTTTATCTCTCTTACTTGCTTATCTTACTGCTCTGCTTTAAGATTGCCAATACTTTATTGAATAAGAGTAGGAAGTAGACATTCTTATCTTGTTCCTGATTTCAGTGCTAGTACATTGCGTTTTCCCATTTTCTATAGTGTAGGTGTGTTCTCTCTCTCTCTCTCTCTCTCTCTCTCTCTCTCTCTCTCTCACACACACACACACACACACACACACACACACACAGCTCTGATTATGTTGAGATGCATTCCTTCAGTGCTGAATTTCTTAAAGACTTGGTCAGTGCAAGAAACACGGCTTTTACCTCAAACGAGACCATAAGTAAGTTTCTTCTGGGGCCAGTATGAGTGACCATAGTCCAGGAACAAATTTTCATATTCACACGTGGAAACAGTTTCAACAGTAACAGGAAAAAGAAAGTCATAAATCCACGTGTTTTTCAGCACATTGCTGGAATCTCACATAGGCAGGGGTCTTAGGGTTTCCATGAATGTGAAGAGACACTGTGCACCATGACCAAGGCAGTTTTATAAAGGACAACATTTAATTGGGACTGGCTTACAGGTTTAAAGGTTCTGTCCATTATCATCAAGGTGGGAGAGCATGGCAGTGTCTAGGCAGGCCTGGTGCAGGAGGAGCTGAGAGTTCTACGTCTTGTTCTAGGTAACCAAGAGAAGACTGGTATTCAATGACAGAGTAAGATCTATTCACAGAGAGAACTGGTCCATTGTGTCCAGTTTCCTGGAAGACTTCGTATAGAACTATTATTTTGTTCTTGTAGAAAGCTTTCCAGCAATAAACTCAATTTATATATGGCATATCTTCTTTGATATATGGTATATCTTTTTGTCTGAGCACTGGGAGCTTATGCCTGAGAGACCGTGAAGAGCCCTGGAGTTCAGAAACAAACAACAGTAAAAGAGAAATAGCAGCTCTCTACCTAGGGTCTTGCCCTACCATTTCACTGTACAAACGTGGGAAGGAAGGCAGAGGGGAAAGGCAGCTTGTACAAATTGCATCAAAAGTAGTAACAGAACCTGCATAGGGCACAGCCCCTCTGAGCTGGTTCAAAGCACACCCCTGGCTTTCTAAGGACTCCCCCTTACATCTGGTCTTCTCACCCCCCCCCCTTTACCTTGGTCATCGCTTTCCTTATCTCTTAGCTCGCACCTTTGCCATTTTGTGCACTACTGTATCAAAGGGCCGAGAATAACCTTAGGTAGATAGGAGACGTTCAGTTGACGCCGGATGAGGTTATGTTTCTGTGTTCTCCTCACTGAAACTGAAAAACAGCCTAAAGTAGAAGGGTTAATTTTGACTCAGTGCAGAGGAATGTAGCCCCTCATAGCAGGGACAGCATTGTGACAGGAATGGCTCAGTCCCTGCCAGTGACCAGAAGCAGACTGGGGAGCCACTCCTCAGCCCACTTTCTTAAGGTCCTCAGCCCCATTTAGAGTGAGTTTCCTCTCCAGTTAAAAGCGGCTGGAAACTCCCTCAAGGACATACAAAAAGATATATCTCTTTAAAATGTCCTGTTTCTTCTGTCAAGCCAGTGAAGTTACACCTTGTCCACCCAGAAGTACAAGCTGCCAGATAACCTTCTGCTCACCCAAGGATTGGCTCCAGATTACTTCTGTTTACTTTAACACTTTATAAAACCTGGAGATATGATGAATGGCAAACAAAGAGTGTGTACGCCGTTATCCAGACTCAGTGATGAATGGCAATTTATGCCATTTGCTATGTAGTTTGATCTTTCATCATATTTTGTTTGACTGACTGATTTGATTTGATTTATGACAGAATTTTCCTGTGTTTATAGCCCAGGCTAGACCCAAGCTCACTCTCCTCCTGCCTCGGGCTCTTGGGTAGTATATCAGCATGTTGTCCATGTGATAGATACCACTCCCTAAATACTTGGGGGTGTGCTGTAGGAAAGCACGGGTTCATATTTCCTTTTACATGCTAACTGAGATACAGATACTGCATTCTGTAGCTTTGTCCCTTTAACCCCACTTAAGGTAAATATATTCAAAGTCCCTTTTTAATATTTTAGCATATTTACATTTTGAAAAATTATAGTTTTAAAAAAAAAATCTTACTTTGGGTTTCTCCATTGTTTCCTCAGTATTAGATTAGTTTCATGCGTTCCTGCATGGAAAGTTACATAAATGATGTTGTTGTCTGTGCGGGGGTCTCTTGTGACCACCAAGGCCAACAAAAGGAGGCAAGATAGAAACTCAGTTCCCTGTGACTCGGGAACTGGTGATGGTTCAGACTTCAGGTGTCTGACACCAGGTAGTTCTAGGCATATTTAAGTACAGCCCTCAAATCCTGTGTGTATAACAAAGCTTAAAATATGATTGCTTCAGAACTCTTGTAAGATACACGTGGCATCTTGCATAAAGATAGGTTCTATAGTTTAACCAAGGAAGCAGGCTGGTTAATCTATAGATTAACCAAAGTAGGCAACTCATGATGACGGGTCTGGGGGAGGATAATGCAATGGTTTAAGAGAAACGTAAGGGTTAGGGACTGGGCAGTGCAGCCTGGGCATGCAGCTAACACAGATAGCCCCGGGTCACCTCTATGGTCACTAGGTTCCTTCCCAGCCTTCAAGATGGAAACAGTTCTACATCTCTCCCTTTGAAGAGACAACCCTGTGTGTTTCACATTCCTGGCTTCCCTCTGTTTATCTGTGAGCACAGGGACCTACGTGCCTCTTACAGTTTCCCCGGAATAGCACACAATAAGGAGACTGTGTCCTCCATCTCCTGTTGTCACCGATTGTATTTTGATCACATAGATACAGTGTTACCTGCTATTGTATCAAACAATCACTATTTAATTACTCCCCTCACCCCCTGTCCATAAGTGATCTCTTTAATATGTGTTGTTATATTCTGTTCATCAATATTTCTTTCTCTACTTAACATTAATAGATTACTTTTATCCAAAACTATCTTTGTTTCAACTTGTGGCAACTCTTTCCACACTCCAGGCTCAACGCTCAGAATCCCATTAGAGCAAGGCTTCTTCTTTTTCTTTTTAATTGAAAATACTTTTTTTCTGTTATTAAATCATTATGCTTCTGTAAGAACATAACTTACATAAAAAACTGTTGTGTCAGCAGAAGTGGTTTTACATCTGAGCCTCGGTTTAGGTTTAGGTTTAGGTTTAGGCCGTTGTGATTGTTTTCCATGGTAGCCCATTCTGCAAAAGGTTTTGTATTTGGTCCTTTGGCTGCAGGGAGGTCCTGTGATACAAAATGAATGTGAAGTCCCCCAAACACCTCAGGTTCCTTGGACATTTGTTTTTGAGTTATTTCGTGGTTGTTGTATATTCTGAAACCTTTCTTACTGCCACACACCCATAGTTATACACGAATCCATTTAAGGTTGTGACAGGTTAAGAAACGGGTTATTACAGTCCAAACAAAACAGTTTGCACCCACCATCCCTCCCTTCCTCCTTCCCTTCCTTCTTTTGATAAGGACTCAAAGATTGTTATTTTTTCCAGTGACTTGTAATTCATTACAGTTCTGAATTCCTTTTGTTGCGAGTTATTCCAGATCTGGCCAGTGGTGGCTTCTTTAATCTGGCTCTTTTTTTTTTTTTCTTTTCCTTGTGATGTACACACAACCTCACATTTCTTCCTTTTCTTTTTTCTTTTTATAGCACTTTTGTGTTTTGTGCTTTCTGGTATAGTGACATGTTCCAGGGTATTTGCTGGGCTTAGAGTACCTACCATTATTAATATAGTTGTAAAAGTACAGATGGGATACATGGACAGATGGGATGTTCCGAGCCAGAGATAAATTCCTTAGTAAATGCTATACAGTGAAGAATGGGAGGGACTGCATACATGGAATCCTAGCTATGTGAGGCAAGCATGATCACTTGAGCCTAGGAATTCAAGTCCAGCACAGGAAACACAGTGAGTCCTTGCCTCTAAATAAGAAGTAAGTATGCAAGTTGACTCTGTTTGCCTAAGGGTCTACAGTAGAAGACAGTGGGACAAAAGCTTGGTCAGTTACCCCAAATGACTAACCAGACACTGTTCAGGCAAGGACCCTCTCAAAGTGGTTTTGTTCTCCTTGCTATATGAAAGCCAAGTGTAGCTGCCCCGGGGCCCTGTTAATGGGCTCCGTATGCCACACACTAATAAATGGACTCACCAGAAGTGAAGTTCACTCTACCTTGAAATGTAAAGACCGAGGAACTCCCCGTTTCAGTCTCTTGGCTCTAGTCACACGCTGGGCTGTGACTGTTTGCCTGACCAGAACCTATGAGAAAATGTGTTGTCTAGAGCAGAGCCGAGCCCTGAATTCAGGAAACAGCTCATGATTTGATTTCCACATGATGAATTGAAGGCGTTGTTCAGGGGCACCAAAAGTTGAGAAAACTTAACTTTCCTCATGTTGTCTTGCCTGCACAGGGATTGACTAGTGGTTTTCTTCTGTTTCCTTTAAACTCATAGGCTCTTTTTTTTTTTTAGTGAAAAGTGGTCCCAGAAACCATGCTCTGACACTCATGTGCTCACTCCTGATGGAGTAGCATTGATTCTCCATCCTTTGAGCAGGTAGAGCTAAGGAATATATACGTACTTATATTCACATCATAAACAGTATATACACATATATACATGTTCACATAATATATACATGTGACAATACATATACATATTTATAAATGTATTTATAGATATTTGTATGTATATGTTTACATGTACATAAATATTTATATGTATATGTTTATTGTATATATAGTATATACATATTTGTACATGTTCATATACAAACACAGAGGTATGGATATACATACATATACATACACATGCATGCCTTTATCTCCCAGCTTCAAGCACTTAGATTTCTTCTGTGATGTTCAGATGTATCTTCACATCTATTACTATATCTTACAAAGCATACTCATATGCGTGTACACATATGCTCACATAGGATACTTTAGTCAGTTCAAACTGCAATAGTAGAATGCCACATAATAAAATCCACAGAAGTTTATTTTCTCAAAATCATGGGGCCAGCCCAGGTGTTGGTGGCATCACAGTTGGTTTCTGGTGACAGCCAGCTTCTTACTATGATCTCATTTGGCCTTTCTTCCGGTACACAGACGAACGCTCCAGCGTCTCTTTCTCTGGTGAGGACATCACACTTAGTGAATCAGGGTTCCACCCTATGGCCTCATTTAACCCTCAGTGCCTTTGTAAAGGCCCTGGCTCTAAATACAGACACACTGTGAATCAGGTTTGCATCATTTCAATATGACAGGGCACGGCCCTACACAAGGGAAAGTGTTCAAAGTGTTCTAGGAAGAGGGCGTCCCAACTAGTCAGGGTTAAAGTCTGGATGGTGGAGTTGTGTGCAGTCACAGATGAGTAGCCCCCACCACTGTGTGTGTGTGTGTGTGTTTTCTGTGTATTAATATTTGTCACTTTATAGTTGGGAAGGCTGCTTTGAGCAGCAACACGTTTCTGCCTGGAATAGCCTTTTCGTGGCAGATGTTCATCAAAGCTCCATTGCTGTGGGGATGGCTGAGTCTCCCCCTCATGGTCTCACCCCTTCCCCATCACGATCCTTTGAACTAGGATCATGTTGCCTTGCCAGATAAGTATAGGAGCCTTGGTGAAAAGCATTGCACTTCCATGCATTGGTTGGCGCCTTAGGCAAAGCCTGATAGGATGTGGTGTGTGTCTGTGTGTGTGTGTGTGTGTGTGTGTGTGTGTGTCTGTGTGGACTAGACATTTAGACCTAGAGATGGGAAACCAGTCTATCAAGACCACAGAGGGGTAGCTATGGAGGGAGCAGGCTGGAACTCACACCATCATACCTGGACACCCTTGTAGGTCAGTGTTGAGGGGTGTGTGTGATATCTTAAACCAGTCCTCTTATCTCAGTCACTTTTCAATTTTGTTTTTGCCATATATACCATGCACTTTTGACAAGGGCAACATCATGTCTCAGCTATTCTTTGAAATAAGTGTTTTGCTAATTGATCTCATTGTGTGTATGTATGTGTATATATGTGTGTGTGTATGTGTATATGTATATATAATATATATACACACACACATATATATAATCATGTCTCACATATATATGTCACACATATGTGTGTGTGCGTGTGTGTGCGTATGTGTGTGTGTGTGTGTGTGTTTTAAAGGGGCATATGTGTGTGTGTGTGTGTGTGTGTGTGTGTGTGTGTGTGTGTGTGTTTTAAAGGGACATAGATGTCCTCACTCTTAAACCTTTGGGGCTACTTTTTTTTTCCTGTTCACTCATATCTCAGATTTGATTCTTAAAGTGGCTCCTGTTATTTGTTTGTTATTTTTGAGATTACAATCTAATTACAACATTTTTCCCTTCCCTCCCTCTAAACCTCTCCATGTACTCCATTAAATCCATGACCTCCTCTAATTGTTTCGTAGACACACACACACACACACACACACACACACACACACTCCTCAGTGCACTGTTGAGTCCATATGCTGCTACTTGTGTGTATGTTTTTTGGGCTGACCGTTTGGCACTGGACAACCAATCAGTGTGCTCTCTCCTGGGGAGGATCACCCCTTCTGCTCCAGCTTCTCTGGGCCGCCTGGAGTTCTTTCTGTAGGGTTGGGGCCCCCCTAGCCTTTCCTGCCCAGTCCATTTGCTGTGTCCTCCTTGTTCAGCTCAGGTTAGGGCAGCCACGTGGATAAGACTTCACATGTGTAGTTTCTGACATTACTAGGAGGCAGACTCTTACAGCAAACTCCCTGATCCTCTGGCTCTTAGAATCTTCCTGCCACTTCTTTTGCAATGCTCCCTGAGCCTTGGGTGTGGTAGTGTTTTGTAGATGTATCCGCTGGGACTGGGCTCCACAACGCTGAATTTTGATTGGTTGTGGTTTTCTGTAATGATCTCCATCTGTTATAAAGAGATGTTTCCTCGATGAGGGGTGAGGACTACCTACCCTTATCTGTGGGCATGAGGAAACTGTTTAGATTGCTGTTAGGGATTATGCAGGTTTAGTAGAGTACTGGTTGTAGAGTCTCCTCCAAGGACCACTGCACCACCAGCACTGAGCATTTAGCTAAGTCTCCTATAACAGGCATGGCATCCCTCTTGTTGTGCTTGTCTAAATTCCAATTAGAGAACTGTTGGTTACAGCCCCAGTCTGTGTGCCATTACTGAACCCGTAGGGTTATTGTGACGTGTTGGTTGTTGACCTGGTTCATAGGTGTACTGGATAGCTTTGTGTCAACTTGACACAGCTGGAGTTATCACAGAGAAAGGAGCTTCAGTTGGGGAAATGCCTCCATGAGATCCAGCTGTAAGGCATTTTCTCAATTAGTGATCAAGGGGGGAGGGCCCCTTGTGGGTGGTGCCATCTCTGGGCTGGTAGTCTTGGGTTCTATAAGAGAGTGGACTGAGCAAGCCAGTGGAAGCAAGCCAGTAAAGAACATCCCTCCATGGCTTCTGCATCAGCTCCTGCTTTCTGACCTGCTTGAGTTCCAGTCCTGCATCCTTTGGTGATCAACAGCAGTATGGAAATGTAAGCTGAATAAACCCTTTCCTCCCCAACTTGCTTCTTGGTCATGATGTTTGTGCAGGAATAGAAACCCTGACTAAGACAATAGGTGTCACAGCTGAAACTGTTGGTGGCTAGCTTCCTTTGGAAACATTTGTGGCACCCTCTGTTACTATGAAGGCTAGTCCTCTGGAAGGTGGGTGTTCAGGTCACTTCTAGCTCAAGGGGCCACTGGACTCTGTTTCTGGAGTTGATGGTGTGTTCCTTAAGAAAGACCTACCTTATGCCTCTCAGGTGTAACATATGAAGATTTGGAGCTAGGAACCTCCAGTAAGAGAGAACCTGTGATATTTGACGTTCTGGGTCTGGATGACCTCACTCAATATGACCTTTTCTAGTTCCATCCATTTGCCTGCCAAGTTTATGGTCTCATTTTTCTTTCCTCCTGAAGAGTATTCCATAGTGTATATGTAATGTTTCTATGATTGTTCATCAGTTGGAGGACATTTGGATTGTTTCAATTTCCTAGCTATTTTGAATAGAGCAGCAGTGATGTTGGCTGGGCAGGTATCTGTGGACTAGGATGCTGAGTTCTTTGGGCAGATACAAGGATACAAGGAGTGGTATGGCAGGCTCACATGGCAGACTTAAGAGGAGAGTAGGTATTAGTGGTAAAGACAAGCATGGACCGGGGTCCGTTTTGTATCTAAGTCTTATCTTCTGTCTTCTGCTGCCACACCTTTCTTAGTTTGAAATATAATTCACTCAGCAACTCCATGCATGCAGCCCCTCGAACGTAGATTCTTTTTTTAGGATAAGTTCCTTAAAGTGAAATTATTGAATCTAAATAAAGTTTTTGATTTAAAGATCTTTCTAATGTTTTATAAAAGCATCTCATCCGATACTAGCAGGGATCCAGTATTCTCAAAGATCCGAGGGCATCTTTGAAAATGAGCCATTACTTTCTTATTTCTTATAACTCTGGGCAAATTATGTGTCTTAGAGTTTTACTGCTGTGAACAGATGCCATGACCAAGGCAACTCTTATGAAGGACATTTAATTGGGGCTGGTTTACAGGTGCAGAGGTTCAGTCCATTATCACCATGGCAGGAGCATGGCAGCATCCAGGTAGGCTTGGTGCAGGAGGAGCTGAGAGTACTAAGCTGCTAACAGAATTCTGACTTCCAGCCCATGCCCACAGTGACACACCTATTCCAACAGGGCCACACCTCCTAATAGAGCCACTCCCTGGGCCAACCATATACAGGCCATCACAATATGGCTGTAGGACTATGGTTCTGTACTATTTTCACTGTGACCCTTTAGACTCAGAGTCTGAGAAACCCTTTCTACTCCATGACTGACAGCTGTTACTAAACATAGTCCACACTAGCATGGTTTCTTTCTTTCCACTAAAGGTAAGCTCTCACCTTTTTAGAGCCTCCTGAGGCTCTAGGCCTCAGTTGGTACCAACCTGATGATATACCAGGCTTTATTATGAGTCAGATACGTACACGTAAAAGCTCATGTTACAGCTTTTCTCTTTCTCACTATAGTTAGTCACCACAGAAAAGCGCTTCCTTAAGGACAGCTTGTACACCGAAGGAATCATGATTCTGTGGGACCCATCCGTGTATCATGCAGACATTCCGCAGGTAAGTGAGTCCCCCATCCGCCCTCAGACTTCCTCATGATGCCAGGTTTTTAAAGTCGCATGTGACTTCAGCCATTCCTAGCTGTTTGAGTTTTAGGCAGCCTGCTCCATAGGGACTGGCATACTCAAGAATTCCCCCATCCTAGCCAGCGCCTGTGCATGCCTTCCTTGGAAGGTCATGTGCATATTGGGCATGGTGGAGACTAGTAGGAGATATTCTGGAATAGGATGTGTTCATCGCTCTACTTACTCCCGATGCACCTCCGTGGGAAAGGACAGTAAATGACTGTTACCACATCAATCATGTTGTCGTCACATTTCTGCTCCCCACTTGCAGTGCCTAAAACTCCTCCCATTTCGCTCTTATAACACTATCAAGAAGTAGGAGGAAGCCTGGTGGCCCCCGTGTTTCAGATGGGAGAGCAGAGCATAGATGGGAGAAGTCACCTATGCTTGGTTACCTAACTCAGTAGCACAGATCTGCAATCTTGATTTTTTTTTTTTTTTTTAGGGAAGATGTGAGCCACGGGATTGCTGGGTTCTCAGGCCTTCTGGAAGTGTCTGCTCACTTTTGGTTCTCTCTGTAGGTTACATATATAGTGTCTCTTGACATGGGCTATAGAAGCCTAAGGAGAATGGCTTAACAGAAGCCACAGAGAGCACTGACCTTAGTAGGTTTGGGTCCTTAAATGCCCACTGATGGCTCCTAGCTCTGAGTATCTCACCGGTGCCCTCACTCCAGTCTGCAGCTTCCCTCGAGCTCAGGTTATAACTCGAGTCTGCCTGAGTCAGGTGAAAGACTCTGAGCCCATAGATAAAATAATTTGTGCTCCAGTTTCCTCTCCGTCAACAGTAAGGGTACCTCGGTGTGATGGTCCTGGCTACTGGAAGCTGTGGCAGGAGGATCTCTTGACACCAGGATCTGAAGGCCAGGCTTGGTCAAATAGTGAGAACTGCTTAAAAACAAACAAATACACACAGACAGACAAACAATCAGCAAACAGCTTGGATGGTGCAGAGATACCCTTTCAGATGGCATAGTGCCCACACTTGATGGCTCTGAAATCGGAAGTGTTTTCGAGATCACCATTCCAACAGTCCTATAGTCAGAGACTTCGTTCTAGGCCCCGACTGGACTACCCACTAAGGGCTATGATTCGATGATGTTCGTGATCGGCCGCAAGACCAGGCTGATCCTCTGGCAAGAATGTTTGTGTAAGGTTTCTCTGCTAAGCACACCACTTCCTTCTGTTTCAGTGGTATCAGAAGCCAGACTACAACTTCTTCGAAACCTATAAGAGTTACCGAAGGCTTCACCCCAGCCAGCCTTTTTACATCCTCAAGCCCCAGATGCCATGGGAACTATGGGACATCATTCAGGAAATCTCCCCAGATCTGATTCAGCCAAATCCCCCATCCTCCGGCATGCTGGGTGAGTGCGTGTGTGTGGAGAAGTCCTGTGTTTGTTTTGTAGAGGACTGGCTTTCTTCTTCAGTCTCGTTCATGCACCAGAACAACTTTTCTACTTGTACACTATACTAAAACCTTATCTCACATAAGGTGTAATTTTTATTCTTAAGATGTCTGCTGAGGGAACTTAGTCAGGCATCCAAGGCCACATTCAGTTTGTGCCACAATGAGGAGACTGCCATCCTATTGTAAGAGAGAAGACCCCCTCCCTCCCCCCATCCCCCACCCCCCACTAGCTGACAGTCAGAAAGATTTCTATGGAGGAGAGAAGGGGGGGTTGACGTGGAGTGATAGCGTAATGGGAGGCACACCCAAAGAGGAGGAAGGGAGGAGATAAGACCTTGGATGGAATAAGCAAGACCCTTGTCTTAGGCTTACAATTCAGAGAGTATGCTAAAGCTCATTAATCAAGTGATGTTTTAATGCAATATCTTTAAAAAAATCACAGTGCCAGAAATTATAATGAACAACAACAACAACAAAAGGTTTCATATGTAGCTAGGGATAGAACTGGTAACATTGCTCTGCAGAGTCATGTTTGGAACCTGACACAGACAAAGGTTTATCATACCTCTCCTGGCTTTGTGGATGCTTTAGTCGCAATCATGAGAGAAGCCGGGCTAGCTCGTCTAGGTGGGGCCATGTAGGAAGCGGGAAGCAGATGTGGGGTAGACTGGGAAAAGTGTACTGAATGCTGGTCAAAGGCTCTCTTTGTAAGCTCTCTCCCTGTCCCTCAGATCTTAACGCCCATCCATCCTTCCCGCCCTTTCTCTTGGGATGAACCACTGGGGCATTTTCATGAATGGACAGGCTATCTCTGCAGATGGATGGGCATTCCTTTTATGGGCACCTGTAGTGGAACCCCTTTAACCAGATGATTCCAGGGGCTCACCACTGTGCAGTTTATCTGTCTATTTCCCATACTAGACGGCTGTCTTTCACGTATCCTTGTGGGTCTGGCATGGTAAAATACCCCCCAGTAAATGAGTAGCTTAGTTTTCTACTAGAGGCAGGGATGAAAAGAAATAGGGGCCCTTGCAGAATGTCAGCCCCTTCGTACCCTCTTCTTCAGCGTTCAGGTAGGTGCATCTGGGATCTTCCTGGAGCTTTGAGAGCAGCATCGGTTGGTGTACTGAGGAACACACTTCCTATTGCCCCAGGGCCCTGCTGCTGTCTGCATTGCCCCTGCCATACCTGTTCCCTCCTAACCACACGCCTCCTCTCTGCTCCCCTCTCTAGGCATCATCATCATGATGACGCTGTGTGACCAGGTTGATATTTATGAGTTCCTCCCGTCCAAGCGCAAGACGGATGTGTGCTACTATCACCAAAAGTTCTTTGACAGCGCCTGCACGATGGGTGCCTACCACCCACTCCTCTTCGAGAAGAATATGGTGAAGCATCTCAACGAGGGAACGGATGAAGACATTTATTTGTTTGGGAAAGCTACCCTGTCCGGCTTCCGGAACAATCGCTGTTGAGCCAGGCACCCTCATCCTTCTCCATAAGTCATTTTATGGCTACGCTCCTGGTTACCACTGCTCGAAGGAGTGTTTTTTATTCAACAGGCCCAGCCTGCTTCTTGCACTCTAGGGAATTTTGTTGGCGAGAGTTCTGGGGCCTCCAGTGTCTGATGGCAAGGAGGCAGATGCAGCTTTCCCGGCAGCCACAGAGTATGGGAGCCCAGATTCTTGCCGCACACATTTCTCCTAGGCAGCATCCTCCTCTCCTTCCACATGGGTAGGGGAAAGTGCCACATTTCTCACCAGGGTTGCCAAAACTAGACTTTGTTTTTTTTTCCCAACTGAATGATGTCATCCTAGTGAAGGCACACCCTCTGTGGCTTGAAATCTCTCCCTAGGTGGTGACTTCACGTCTCCCAGATCATGATTTGTGTCAGATGCAGGGTGACTTCAGGAAGAGGAGGCCTACTCAGTTACTCCAGAGTAGAGTTGTTCCCAAGGGTACTCCCTTGGGGACATGGTCCCATTGTCACCCCGTCTGACTAGGTTGATCCTTAATCCTGGGTGCTTCTGAGCAGAGGATCTTGGGTCGCCCACTTCCCACTCCCCGTGGAGACAGAAGAAGGTACAGATGGGGACTCCCATCTGTCCCCAGCCTGATCAGAGTTGAGTGAATTCGAGAGACACCCAACAGGTAGCTAGAATGCAAACATTCTGTGTGCTCGCTGATCTGGGCTCCTCCCGGAGAGTGTGCTGTCTGTGCGCCCAGCAGGGGCCAGTTCTAGCGTGTTCTTGTAGAGCTGAGGCACTGGGGAAGCTCTTAGAGGAAGAAGAGGAACACACCGTCTGCGTCAGAAGATGTCTTCACTTTCCCCTTTATCACTGATGTTACGTTCTGTACGACCTGTTAGAATGTGGAGGCCCAAGGTATTTTTGTTAGGAAGTCCCTACCCATATTGGCACCAAGTGCTGCCCCACAGTAGACAGCAAGCAGGTTAGTCAGATAGACTGGGGCTCTTATTTTATTTTTTAAATGTCGACTCCCTAACCTTCTCCTAATTGCTATCATTACTCTCCCTTACAGCAGGCTTCCCTCCCAAATTACTTTTAATCATTTTTTGTTTGGCAATTACCCCGACTTTCACTGACCTTATGGGCCCCCCTCCCCCATGAAAGGTCTCTCAGGGCATGGGGAATATGTTTTCTGGGACTTAGGTTAGAATCTTAATCATAACTGATTCTCACAAGGGGTGAGGTGTGTGACCACAGATTGCCCTGCTCCCCCTACAAGGGAGTGGCATTGGTCTCTGGGCAGGGAGCACCCACCCTGTTTGGCAAGCATACATACCCTCACAAGGATTTTCTGAGACCTCTCTACCTGGTGGGAAGCCACAGCAACCCCCTCAGCCCCTGGTGTGGAGTAGTTCAATGACTTACAGATGAGAATTAATGCTATTGAACCAAGGTCACTAAAACACAGTCTGTTGGATTCCTGAGGCTGGCCTGTGTGCTCACAGGGCTTCGGTGTTTCGAGCTGCAGACCCACTGTCTCAGAGCTCACAGACTTGTTTACTGCTGACCCCTTGCCTTATGCGGGCAATAGAAAGCCCGAGTGAAAAGCCCTGGCTTTCCAGGTTGACCCCCACTTCCTCACTGTGCCACTTTGTTTCCATATCTGTAAAATGGGGGTGACATTCCTACCTCACAAGGCTGTGTGGGGACCGCAGGAAAGCACATGGCTGGGCTGTGTGAGGACCACCGGAAAGCACGTGGCTGGGCTGTGTCCACGGTGCATAGGAAGTAGGTACCCTGATGTCCTTCCTCGTTCCTTATGGAGGGTCACATCCATGCTGGGCCTTGCTGCAGGAGAGGGCAGTGGAGACGAGCAGGGCATCTTTTCTGTTGTGAGGCACCTGCATCCTTTGCAGCTCGTAGGAGGAGCCTACCTGCCTTGCTGCCTGCACCTCAGGGTGCACAGAGCCATTGGGTTGCTTGGCCTCTGTGTGGGATAGGTCTAGGGAATTCCTGGCTCATTATAAGGCATCAGGACTGTGGATGGAGTGTCCAGGAAGCTGATGTTCCCTCCGTCAGCAAGAGGTACATTAGAGACGGAGACTACACTGGGTAGATTCTAGTTTTTAGTTCTTATTAATGTGAGGGAGTAAATTAATAAGTGTAATATGATTCTGATGTCTGTTAGACTTTCTCTGTGCTCTATAAATGTGGATGCTTGGGTAAAGTGGACTACGGAGTGGACGTGGGCATCCCTGTTAGCCTGGTGAGGTGTTTAGTATCTGCGACAGGTAGTTTAGAATCTGTGACTGAGTGCTATAGGAAAGCGTCTGTCTACGTGGGCACCGACGTCAGTAGCCATCCTAAATGCAGGATCCTCTTGGTTCCTCCTGCCAGTCAAATCTCTCATTGCTCTTGGTTTCCGGGTTTGTGTCAGAAAGTTTTAAAACATACCTGTTAATTCTAAATTATCCAAAGATTATGTGCAAATTTTAAAATAAATATCTTTTTTCAGAAATCTGCTGCTGCTTTTCATACTTTCCTAATGGTAATGACTGATTGCCGCTCACGCGTTCCAAGGAGCTATGTCTCGAAACCAAGTGCCCTGTACTCCTCCAGGAGTCTCTGGCACTGATCTTCAACACTCCAGGAAAAAGTATATATATTTACTGTGAAGGACAGAATCTCAGAGATATTGACAGCTTATTGATTTTTTTTGCCCATTCACTCTTGCTAGATATAAGCAACAAAGCTACCATTTAATACACACGTTAGGAGAGAGGAGAGAGAGAATGGGGTAAAGAATAGGAGAAAAGGAACTTGCTCTGGATTTCAGGACCCTTAGATCGGTGGCTCTTAACCTCCTAACACTACAGCCCTTTAGTACAGTTCATGACGTGATGGCCCCCAACCCTAAACTTATTTTCATTGCTTCTTAATAACTGTAATTTTGCTACCATTATGAATTGTGATGTAAATATCTATTTTTTGATGGTCTAAGATGACCCCCTATTAAATGGTCATTTGACCCTTAAAGGATTTTCTACTCACAGGTTGAGAATCACTGCTTTAGATTGTTAGGGCAATAATGATTTTAGGGAATAGCTAAGAGTGTTTGAAGAAAAACCCTGAAAAAGAGCAGGATATTTTTTGGGGGGTGGGGTAAGAGGATTTCTTTTTCCCAGAACTGCTTGATTTCAAGATAAGGGCGTCTCCCCAAATCCTTAATAGTGAATTCCTAACCCCAGGACTTAGGTTGGAACCTCTTTGGAAATGGGACTCTTGGAGATCTAGTTATTTCAGATGAGGTCATGCAGCAGTAGGGTGGGCCCAACTCCAGGATGACTTGTGTCCTTATGAAAAGGAGAAATCTAGAGACGGGCACACACAGAGAAAACACAATGTAATGCTGAAGTCTGAGGTCGCGGTGATGTACAAGCCAAGGAATGCCAAAGGTTGCCAGAAAACACGCCAGAAGCTGGAGAAGCTGCCTAGAATAGATTCTCCCCCGCAGTCCTCAGAGGGACTAACCTCAATCTGGGAGTTCTGGCTTCTAGAAGTTTCAGACAATACACCTCTGTTGTCAAAAACCACACGCTTTGAGGTACTTTACACATAGCCCTTAAGAAATCAAGCCTAATGCCTCCTCCCTCCACATCCCTGCCTTTAAAATTCCCAGCTGCAGCTTCCTGGGCTGAGGAATGGGAAAGGGCAACAGGCTGCTCAGGGGTGGTGCTTGACCCCACCTAGGACCCTGGAGAATACAGTCTTGGATGCTGGGGTTTGTGGGGCTTCTCCTTCAAGAAGACAGGACCCTGGACAGCCACTTCTGATGACATCTTGATCTGAGTTTTACTGGTTAGCCAGAGAGCACGGAAGTGTCTCCCTGGCCCTGCATCCAATGCTTTGGCATTGTGAGCTCCTTGGACCAATGCATCTCCATGATGATAGTGAAGCATTGTTTGGATCCCATGAGAATGGGAGTTGAAAGCAGAAAATAGAAAAATAATTCTATTTGGCCAAGTTTCCAGTGGCCTGGCAAGCTAGTGGGTGGGTCTCTCCATCTGTGACTGGAGACTGGTTTCTTTTGTTCCTCATCCTGGAATCGGATTCTGTTTTTAAGATATAGATGCTAAGTATGAGGAGGCGGAAAAATGGGGTCTCAGTTTGTTGGCTGATTGTAAGAAGGAAGCAGTGTGCGAGGTGGCATGACCCTCAGCACAGCTTCTAGGATGTACTGTGGTGTGCACTGTGAGGCTAGGCGAGGCTTCTCCTCTCTTGGGAAGCAGGAGTGCTCCAATCCTGAAAGTTCACTCCGCAGGCTGGGAGATTGCCATCTGATCAGGAGAGCGTGAAGGGCTGTATTGTGTCATAGAATGCTCTCATGATCCTTTATACTCGGTCCTCCTCAGGGTTAATTGGAGAACAGATTTCGATAGGAAGAGAGAAATACCATTCAGGCCAGTGAGCACAGGAACAGCTGCTGCCTGGCACTGCTGCCTGGCACTGGGAGATGTCTCAGGGCTTCTGCTCTCTGTGAAGCAGAAGCTGGGAACATGAGCCCACCCTGCCTATGTGGAGGTATTTTCTATAACATTGACCTGGACAATTGTGCTATATTCTTGAGCACACCTTCATAATGGCCTGGAAGAAAATACATGCAGTTGTCAAGTGGAGAACATGGCAGTGCAGGTCAAGGTTAAGCTGGAGTCTGAAGAGCAAAAGCACTTCCTGTTGATGGGAAATAGGTAAGCCTTGGTAGGTACCAAACTTGAAACATGGGTAGGATTCCCCTTTCTCCTCCTCCTCCTCCTCCTCCTCCTCCTCCTC
>NC_034601.1:18685219-18692107 GCF_900095145.1 Mus pahari
CCTCCTCCTCTTCCTCCTCTCCCTCCTCCTTCTCCTCCTCTTCCTCTTCTCCCTCCTCGTCCTCATTTCCCTCCTCCTCTCCCTCCTCTTCCTCATTTCCCTCCTCCTCTCCCTCCTCTTCCTCATCTCCCTCCTCCTCATCTCCCTCCTCCTCCTCTTCCTCCTCCTCTTCTTCCTCTTCCTCCTCTCCCTCCTTCTCCTCCTCTTCCTTCTCCTCCTCTTCCTCTTCTCCCTCCTCCTCTCCCTCCTCCTCTTCCTCATTTCCCTCCTCCTCTTCCTCATTTTCCTCCTCTCTCAAGCAAGGTTAATTTTTGGTTGGATTAAAGACTGAGGACCGGGCTTGGGCAGAGACAGATGTTCCCTTTGTGAATAACGATCAGATTGGCCCTATTCTCTGGCCTGGGGAGGTTTCAAGGCGAGCACTAAGGCTAGCTGTGGAAGCCAGACAGGTGTGAGCCAAGGAGACCCACTGACTGCTTACAGAGCGATGCTGTTGGCGTGTCTCCCTGCTGATAGTAATGCAAAGCTACTGCCAAGGTCTGCATGCTGGTTTCTGTGAGCCTACTACCTCATTCTCCAGCTGAGCCTTGGCATGCATGAGACAAGACCGTAGCGTGCCACCCACAAAGGATCCAAGAATGGTAGTGAGTCCAAGTTTGCCTCTAATTCTCCCCTCCCTCTGTAATAACCACAGGAGTAGTCTGTGTGTAGCAGTGTGCCAGCTTGGAATTGGGTAACATAGTCAACACTGCTCCTTTTATCCGCTGTGTATGAATTTTTAATTCAAGTACTTTATCTTCTTCATCATCACCATCATCATCATCACCATTTTACTTATTCACATTACACCCTATTCACTGCCCTCCTGCCAGGGACCCTCTGCATATCCCCCGACTCTGGTACCCTGGTACATCAAGTCTCTGTGAGGCTAGGTACATCCTCTCCCACTGAGGCTAGACAAGGCAGCCCAACTAGAAGAACATGTCCCTCTGGTACAGGCAACAGCTTTTGGGATAGCCCCTGCTCCAGTTGTTCGGGACTCACATGAAGACCAAACTGCACATTTGCTACATATGTGCAGGGAGGCCTAAGTCCAGTGCCTGTATGTTCTTTGGTTGGTGGTTCAGTGTCTTAGAGCCTCAGGGGTCCAGGTTAGTTGACTTTGTTGGTCTTCCTGTGGAGTTCCTATGCCCTAAGGGACTGCAATCCTTCCTCCTATTCTTCCATAAGAGTTCCCAAGCTCCATCCACTATTTGGCTGTGGGTGTCTGCATCTGTCTGAGTCAGCTGCTGGGTGGAGCCTCTCAGAGGACAGCCATGCTAGTCTCCTGTCTGCAAACATAACAAGAGCACCATTAATACTTTCAGGGATTAGTGACTGCCTGTGGCATGGGTCTCAAATTGGGCCTTTATTGGATAATGATTCCCTCATTCTCTGCTCCATCTCCCATCCCTGCATTTCTTGTAGACAGGGTAAATTTTGAGTCAAATGTTTTGTGTGTGGGTTGGTGTTCCTATTGCTCCATTGAGGTTCCTGCCTGGCCTATTCAGGTTCCATGTCCCCAAATGCTGTGAATCACAGATAAGAACACCCCCATTGATTTTTGGGTACCTCCCTTATCCCAGGTCTCTGTCCCTTCCTGGAGACGCCCCCACCTCCTCACCCCTGTCAGTTGCAGATTTCCATTCATTCTCATGGCCATCTGGCCATCTCTCCTGCCCTGATCCTGATCTCCCCTCATTTCCTTCCCCATCCCCTGCCCCACCCAGTTTCCTCCCTCTATCTGCCTCTTATGACTATTTTATTCCCCCTTCTCAGTGAGATCCAAGCATCCTCCCTTGTGCCTTCCTTCTTGTTTAGCTTCTTTGGTTCTGTAGGATGTGGCATGGGTTTGTGGTTAATAGCTGAATAATATTCCATTGTGTAGATGTACCACATTTTCTTTATCCATTCGTTAGTTGAGGGGCATCTAGGTTGTTTCCAGTTTCTGGATACTATGAATAAAGCTGCTATGAACATAGTTGCAGTAAATGGAGAGAAACTAAAAGCAATTCCACTAAAATCTGGGACAAGGCTGCCCACTCTCTCCCTACATATTCAATGTAGTACTTGAAGTTCTAGCCAGAGCAATAAGACAACTAAAAGAGATCAAATGATACAAATTGGAGAAGAAGTCAAATTATGACTATTTGCAGATGATATGATAGTATGTATGAGTGATCCAAAAAATTCTACCAGAGAATTCCTACAGCTGATAAACAACTTCGGCAAAGTGGCTGGATATAAAATTATCTCAAACAAATCAGTAGCCTTCCTCTACACAAAGATAAATGGGCTGAGAAAGAAATTAGGGAAACAACACCCTTCACAATAATCACAAATAATATAAAATATAGCAGTGTAACTCTAACCAAGCAAGTGAAAGATCTGTATTACAAGAACTTCAAGTCCCTAAAGAAAGAAACTGAAGAAGATATCAGAAGATGGAAAGATCTCCCATGCTCATGGTTAGGCAGGATTAGCACAGTGAAAATGGCTGTCTTACCAAAAACAATCTACTGATTCAATGCAATCCCCATCAAAATTCCAACACATTTTTTAATAGACTTTGAAAGATCGATTCTTAACAAAACAAAAAACAAAAAACACAGAATAGCCACAACAATCCTTAATAAACAAACTTCCAGAGGGATCACCATCCCTAACCTCAAGCTGTACTTATAGCTTGAGCATTAGTGACAAAAACTGCATGGAATTGGTACAGAAACAGACACATTGATCAACGGCATTAAATCGAAGACCCAGAAATAAATCCACATACCTATAAACCCTTGATTTTTTTGATAAAGAAGCCAATATATACAATGGAAAAAAAGAAAACATCTTCAACAAATGATGCTGGTATAACTGGATGTCTATGTGTAGAAGAATTCAATTTGATCCATATTTATTACCCTGCACAAAACTCAAGTCCAAGTGAATCAAGGACCTCAACATAAAACCAGATACACTAAATCTCAGAGAAGAGAAAGTGGGAAATAGCCTTGAATACATTGGTACAAGAGACAATTTCCTGAACAGAGAACACTAATGGCTCAGGCTCTAGGATCAATAATTGATAAATGGGACCTCATGAAACTGCAAAGGACACTGTCAATAGTACAAAACGACTGCCTACAGATTAGGAAAAGATCTTCACACACCCTACATCTGACAGAGGAATAACATCCAAAATGTATAAAGAACTCAAGAAGTTAAACACCAACAACCCAAATAACCCAATTGAAAAATGGAGCACAGAACTAAATAGAATTCTCCCAGCCTGGTCTACAGAGTGAGTTCCAGGACAGCCAAGGCTGCCTCGAAAAACAAACAAACAAACAAACAAACAAAAACAAAAAACAAAAAATAAACAAAAAAAAAGAAAGAAAAGAAAATTTCAAAGTCCTTAGTCATCAGGGAAATGCAAATCAAAACAACTCTGGAATTCCATCATACACCAGTCCAAATTGCTAAGATAAAAAACTCAAGTGATAACACATGCTAGTGAGGATATGAAGCAAGGGGAACACTCCACAACCACTTTGGAAATCAATTTGGCACTTTCTCAGAAAACTTGGAATAGTTCTACCTCAAGAACCAGCTATACCACTCCTGGGCATATACCCAAATATGTTCTACCATCCCACAAAGACACTGGCTCAACTATGTGTGTAGATGTTTTAAGTTTTGCAATCAAAGTAGACATCTTTGCCTTGCTTTGGGTTTTGGCTATTATCTCTTATGGTGGTTTGAAGGCCCCCATAAACTTGTATGTTTGAATACTTGGTCCTTGGTAGAACTGTTTGAGATTAGGATGTGTGTCACTGGGAATGGGCCTTGAGGTTCCAAAAGACTAACATCCGGTTCTCTCTCTCTCTCTCTCTCTCTCTCTCTCTCTCTCTCTCTCTCTCTGTCTCCCTCCCGCCACCTCCCCCTTCCCCTCTCCCTTCTATTTGTGGGTCAGAATCTAAGCGCTCAGCTCTGCCTGCAGCTGTGTCTTTACTCTTCCAGCATGGATTCCAATCCTCTGAATCAGTGAGCTTAAATTAAACATTTTCCTTTATAAGTTATCTTAGTCAGGGTGTCTTATCACAGCAATAGAAAAGTGACTAGGACATCTCCTCAAAGGTATCTCATTCTCTTTCCATTTTGTGGGATAATTATTGAAATGTTGAATTCGGGCCATCCTAATACTGTCTGGTTCTTTCTGTTTCATGTTGCATAATTTGTAGCATTTAGGTCACTAGTCCTTCCATACCCCCCATAATGTAATATGCCATAATTATAACCATAATATTAATATACCATTACTATAACCAAAACATTAATATACCATTATCATGACCATAATGTGATATATCATTATTATGACCATAATAGTAATATACTATTACTATTATATATATTATTATATTATATATATACTAGTATAACTATAATATTAATATGTCATTATTATAACCATAAGGTTAATATTCCATTGATCCTATATTGGGCAATTTTCAGTTGGGCTACTCAATATTTCATCTTTTCTTCAACTTATTAAATATTTAAAACATAATTTTAGCAATTTTTAAGAAACTATCTTTGACTCCAAAATTTATCAAGTGTATCATTTGTTATCAATTTTAAACTGATTTTCCTCCTCATTATAGATTTTTTTTTTGTTTCTTGATGTATGAGGTAAATTGTTGCTTCCAAAAACTTCCATAGTGTGTATTCATTATCTGTGTGCCGTGTCCCATAGGGATAGTGTAATACAAGTGTACATCACACACTGAGCGTGTTCTCTGCCCCTTCCTCTCTGTCCCTCCCCCTCCTGCCTGTCCCTTTGTTCCCGAAATGGTTATGGTTTTGCTTCTACTTTCATGTCATATATATATATATTCATGGCCTTCAGTATCTATATGAAATCTAAGAACCAAAAATGAGAGGAAAAATACAATATTTTGCTTTCTGAAATTGAAACTAATTCACTTAATATAACTATCTCCAGCTGTATTCTCTTTTCTAGAAACAACATAACTTTATTCTTTATGTGTCTGCCTTGTAATTTTTGGTTGGATGCCAGACATTGTAAATGTTTTCTTTTTGCCTACTAGATGCTTTTGTATGTGGATAAGCATCTTCAGCTTTGTCCTCAGATTAGGGTTAAGCTCCTTGATAATCATCTGTTGCCTTTAGAAACCGATTCCAAGCTCGTTTCCCCCCTACTTCTCAAGGGCCATTGTTGTTTGCTACCTGGCGTTGGGCATCCTACCAAGTTGTTTCATTCGGGAGAAGGATTCAACCTCTTTCATCAGAGTCGGGTCTCTGAATGTCTTCATTTGAAACTGAAGTGAATAATTTTATTGCAGGAGGTGTGTGTCCATGGAATCTGGGTTCTTTCAACCATTTGGACCTGAAACAGAGACAAGAAGCAGGAATGCTTTAGATATTTGTTTTCCTCATTGGCAGGGACTTCCTAGCCAGGACTTTGTCAATAAGGGGACAGAAAAGCTGAGGTGAACCTGCCTGCCTCAATTTCAAGAGGCTATACCATGGGATGGGAGGAGGACAGTAATGGTAGTGGCTCTCTCCATCCTGAGAATGTACCAAATAGATTTGTAAGCTCTAACGTCTCACATCTATGGGATTTGAAATCCTAGTGTGGCATGACCAGTCTACAGCTCCAGTAACAGAATAAGAAATTGGAAGAAATGAAAATGTCTGTTGCCTAGCATTTGTGCTAATGAAAGGGAAGCAGAAACCAAGGACGGTGATGGCGGCCGTAATGGCAAAGCTCCCTCAGAGCCTTGCTCTCAGCTCTATTTGAGTTAAAATTTGAAAGGACTAGATTCCCACCTATAGGAGCAAGGTCACAGCAAGACCTTGGCAGGTAAAAAATGGCTCTTAACCGTACATGGGGTATTCTTGTGTCTGCATGCAAATAGGTCAGCCAGGATGGGGACAGGATGAAGGGTGGGGAGGTGGATCACAAGTTGGTGTGGTTGGTTTGAATAAGTAAAACATGTTAAAGTCTTTCGTTCTTTCCAGATGTTTTATCTAAGTTGTTTTTCTGTGGTAATGAGGGACTGTTCGGTTTCTGATAGCCATATTTCTGCTCTGTGGAAACCCACAGCTCAGCTGAATAAATTGAGACCAGGAGTAGTAGTCTGAGTGAGGCCTGGTATTGCCAGAGGCTCACCATGATGCCTCCTCAGAGGTCTCATTTAAGCGCTCCCCAAAGAGGGATTGTGAGAGCCTTAAAGAGGGTGGGGAGGGCTACATCAAACTCTTCAGGAAGCTCTGAAAGTGACTGGGCTATGCTGCCTGTGGCATCCTGGTACACAATGGAAAAGGAACATGTCTTCATGCATGGGCGTACTGTTCAGAACATGGCTGGAAACCAGGTAAACCCAGCAGTTCAGGCTAAGAGAAAGACCATGACAACGTTTCGACTCGAGAAGGAGATCAAAGCAGGGACCCAGTGTATGAGCATTCCTACACAAGTGTGCAGTGCCCGATTCCTGGAACATACTGCACAGGAGAAGGGTGGTGACATTTAACAGGAGTTCCAGGAGAGAGAAGCAACAGGGAATCCCTGAGCAGACCCTTTCTTTTTTCTTTTTTCTTTTTTATATGTAAATATATATATTTTAAAGATTTATTTATTTATTATATGCAAGTACACTGTAGCTGTCTTCAGACACTCCAGAAGAGGGAGTCAGATCTCTTTACGGATGGTTGTGAGCCACCATGTGGTTGCTGGGATTTGAACTCAGGACCTTTAGAAGAGCAGTCGGGTGCTCTTACCCGCTGAGCCATCTCACCAGCCCCAATATATATTTTTAATTAGATATTTTC
>NC_034601.1:18692327-18719546 GCF_900095145.1 Mus pahari
TCTCTTCCCAATGATGGCCAACTAGGCCATCTTCTGCTACATATGCAGCTAGAGATAGGAGCTGAGGGGGGGGGTTACTGATTAGTTCATATTGCTATTCCTCCTATAGGGTTGCAGACCCCTTCAGCTCCTTGGGTACTTTCTCTAGCTCCTTCATTGGGGGCCCTGTGTTCCATCCAATAGGTAACTGTAAGCATCCACTTCCACATTTGCCAGGCATTGCCATAGACTCCCACGAGAGAGCTATGTCAGGGTCCTGTCAGCAAAATCTTTCTGGCCTATGCAATAGTGTCTGAGTTGGTGGTTGTATATGGGATGGATCCCTGGGTGGGGCAGTCTCTGGATGGTCTTTCCTTTCGGAGCAGACCCTTTCTTAAGAAGAGAATTCTACCATGCTTGGCTGTAGCACCCCCGGCAGGTTTGGCTCTGGGACCCACTCTGTTCTCGCTTCTCTTTTCCCAGCGGAAACACCTCTGAGTTGTTTCTCACTCAGTTCATGGGAAATGCTGTCAGAAGCTGCACAGCTGTATTTCACAGATACCAGCTACAAGAACACCAGGCCTGCCAGCTGGCTTCCCAAGAGCTATGCTGGATTTCCAAATCTGTCCTTACACTGAGGTCTTTGCTGCTGCCTGACTCGGTGTCTTACAACTCCAAGTGTCTCTAATACACCTAACTCACATTTTAAACTATTAGCATGGCGACCGCAACCCTGATAGAAACTCTCTCACTCTTTTCCTTTAGAGCTAACATAAGGGTTCTGTAATTGATTAGTGTTGATGGATTGTACATATTAATGGTGGTCAGTGCAGTGTTTCAGCACATGCATATAGTGCATGTGGACCTAATGTGGTCTCCCTCATTCCTGGCCTCAAGTCATGATTGATCTATATTTAGGCCAATTGTTTGTAGCTGTCACAGATGGGATACAAACACAGTACTTGTCTCTGTCTGAGTATTTCACTTAACACTGTGTTCTCCTACACCATCTATTTGGCTGCAAATGACAAGATTTCTTATACAGGTACATAGTATTTAGTGTGCATATTAATATCCTACTGTGTGTATAAAGACCATGTCTTTTTTATTCTTTGGAAATTTCATGCATGTATATTTTTAGATAATATCCATGGCCCTCTCTCCTGCTCCAACTCCTCTTGGACCACCCCTCTCAACTTAATGTCTTAAAAATGTATTAACCAATTTTAAATAAGTTAATAATTTAACTATTAATAAACTTACTAAAATAGATTAGTAGCAGGGTGGAGAGATGACTCAGCAGTTAAGAGCACTTGCTTCTCTTCCAGGGGACCCAGGTTTGATTCCCAGCACCCACATGACAGCTCCCAGTTGTTTTTAATTCCAGTTCCAGGGGATCCAGTGCCCTCTTCAGACCTCAGTGGGCCCTGTATGCACTAGACACACAGGCATATATCCAGGCAAAGTACCCATACAGATAAAATAATAAAATAAAAATATTCTTAAAATAAATAAATTAAAAACAAATAACTTTTATAAACTCCTGAGTCTAATTAGTCTGCCCATATGTGTATTGGTACAGGACCATTCCAAGGAAGCACTGGCAGTTTATCAAAGTTCATACCAGTGAGGGCAACAGGGCCTCCTTCCCCCCACAGCCATCTGCTAAGATCTCCTCAGCTAAGGGTGAAGCCTCCAAAGTCCCTCCACCACCCCGCTGCAATGTTGACTGGCTTGATCTGCAGCATCCTGCAGGATGTGGTCGTAGAAACCTGACTGGGGTCCCATGGGAATGAAGAAACAACGGGCACTGAAATGATGACAGTCATACATACAGAGCAGCTGGCATCAGGTCGGCTGCACTCACCCTAATGGAATACGGCTACTTTTTTTGTTTGTTTGTTTTGTTTTGTTTTTTCAAGACAGGGTTTTTCTGTGTAGTCCTGGCTGTCCTGGAACTCACTCTGTAGACCAGGCTGGCCTGGAACTCAGAAATCCGCCTGCCTCTGCCTCCCAAGTGCTGGGATTAAAGGCATGAGCCACCACACCCGGCGCATAGCTACTTTTAAATCCAGTACTCTGGGCATTTATTATGTGCAGCACAAGGAGAGGGGTTAGCTAGTCTTGGTAGAAGGGCTCTGTAGGGGAGGAGTCTCCAGCTGTCAACATCTGTGAGGAGGAAGCTGTGCAGCATGCTTTCTGCACACTGTCAACATTCATGCTTGGACCATGGGGAAGGCTTTACTACTTCCAAGGGTCTGAAGTGTGATGTCCTTGACACATCTGTGCTTGGTGCTTGTATCAACAAGACACACTCCTTCGGGACTTCCTCTACTCTGTTCTACAACCTCGTGCAGGGACCCATGCAGCTGTAAGTTCAGCAGTGCATTAGCCATGCCATATCTAGAAGACACCATTTCCCAGAAGTCCTCTATAACCTCTGGCTCTTAGTCTTTTGGACCCTTTTTCCTCAATGCTTCCTAAGCCTTGTGGGAAGGGGTGTGACATAGATGTCTCATTTAGGGATGAGGAAGCCAGCTTATTCTCTGTACTTTGGCCAGTTATCCATCACTTACTGCTAGAAGGAGCATCTCTGATGAGTGAGAGCTACAATAGCCTTCAGCATAAGCATAAGGGTAAGTATTTAGAAGGTGCTTTGATAGTGTGTCTAGGTAACAAGGTAGTAGTAGTTGTTATTGTTGTTGTCATTGTTGTTTCTCCTTTAGGGTCTATGATTTCCACAACCACAGGTTTAGTCGAGTTTAAAGTATCAGGTATGATTTCTTACCAGTACAGCAGACCTTAAGTCCAATTAGGAAGCTATTGGTTGTCCCCTTAATTATTATTATTGCACCAATGAGCATATCTTGTAAGACTAAATCATCTTATTTCCTAGGATTCATAGCTGGGTGAGCCTGTTGATGGCCTTCCTTCCACAGTAGCCTACATAACACCTTGCAGTATACTGTGAAAGTAACTAACAGGAAGGGAGCTTCCAGGTCAGTGCCAGCCTGATTTCTCCATTTCCTGTGATCCAACTATTTGATAGTCTTACCGTCAAGTTTTGGTGGGTAATAAAGAGCACCGTTGATGGTTTATATTGTATTGGGGATTTCTGCTCCACTTGACCAACAAGTCAAAGGGAAGTAACCCCCACATCTGGCACTTTGTGAGACTATGAAAGGCACCCTGGTTTCCGGGTGAGCTAAGGCTTGAAACCCCCAGAAACCCTGAAGGAATGGTAGGCACTTCACCTGTTCCTAAGCACCAGGTCCCTGTTACTAGCCGCAGCCCCCCATAGATTTGTGGCCATCAGTCATGTATGTGCAATGCCTCAAGCCCTTCCACAGGTGGAGGATATGACCTGTGGCAATGTAGGCTCAAGACAGATCTCCATTTTAATGAGGTACCTAAAGGCCTGGAGGTTTAGCCAATAAGGTTTCCTTCCCAGACACTCCTCCTTGCAAAAGGGATTTAACCTCAGGCCCACCCTGGGAAGTGGGGTATGGTTTTTCTCATCCATTTTCCACCATGACAATAAATGTCTTTTAAAACCATGGACTGCTTCTTTTCATTGGAAAGATTCATGCAGAAAGGTTGGACACCTATGCAAATAAGAGTTTGATGCATGATAAAGACATAACGTGCCATCAAAGGAACACTTTCAGATGAAATTTCAGCCTTCATCTGAAGGAGTGTAAATTGCACTGTAACTTGTCTAGAAGCAAGGAAAACGAGGTTATGGAGTCCATTAGCCAGTAATTGGCAATAAGAACCCTTGGATTTGTGGAGATGAAAAATCCCCAGATGCTTTGGGTAGGGCATCCATGTAGCAGAACAAGCCTACAGTGTTCTGTGTTCGTCAGGGCTGTCTAGAGGAACAACACCAATGCATCCCTTGGGTGATCTGTTAGGCTGGATTACACAGTATGCACTGGATAGACTGTGTGCTGGAGAGGCTCACAAACCCGTAGCTGCTCAGGCCACAATCCTGGATGACTCAGCACTCCCAGACTGGCACTGAAGGCCTGGAGGATTCTTGGGGAGATGCTGGTCTTCAGTCAAGAGGAAAGCCAAAGATGCTAGGTGTGAATGGCAGGCAGAGGAGCATGGTGGTAACTAAGAGTAGTAGGCCGGCCTCACTCCCAAGGTGCTGATGATAACCAGGAAGTGAAGGCAGAGCAGTGGACAGTGCTGCTTTTCTTTCTGATCTCCTTATACCTGGCCCACCAGTGGACACTATTGCCCACTCTGGGTGAGGGGCTTATCCTTCAGTTGATCCTGGAGTAACCTTCACAGATCCACCCAGAAGTCCTCTAGTTGACTTCAGGTCCAATCAAATTGACAACCAAGATCACAATTCCCCATGCCCAAGATCGATCCTGTTAATATCTTACATAGGCTTAGATTTCTTTCACTTTATTTTTACTTTATTTAGGGTTCTTAAACGCTTCAACCTTCCTTCTAACCCACCAACCAGATGTACGGGAGAAAGAAGGTTAACGGGAAAAGGGTGTTGTAGACCAGTTCTGTGGGGGTGATCCCATTCTTCATTGTCAGCATATCAGCAGACCAGTTCAATAGCAAACACCAAACATGAAACAGAAGTGGCAGCTCCATCCAACAGAAACAACAGGGCTCCGCTGAATCAGCAGGAGTCAGCCGAAGAGGCCAGAATCTCAGAAAACAGCACACGAAGCTCCTTGGTGCATTTCTCTCTATGAAGTGAAGACCAGTGCAGACGTGAAGCATTGCACGAGAGCAGAGCAAGAGCCTCTTCTCACTGACTGTGAGGTTCTATTTATATTCTTTCTAAACACCCCACACCCTCTCAAGTGTCTGTTTTCAGTAAAACATCACGTGCCCTCTCACAAGACTGCTTCCAGAAAAAAAAAAAATCACGAGGCACAACTGAGTTGTTAAAGAAACCAGGAATTTCCACTTCAACCTTAAGTCAGAGCGTGCAGAGCTGTGATGTGTGTGCACAGAACTGAAAAAGAACGCTGAGTGGTTCTGGAGACATACCAACGGTGTTCCACTAGCGTTCACATGATTATCTTATATCTCACACACAGGCTGGCTTCTCTCCATCCTCAAGTTCATTCTGTCTTTTCAGATCATCCTAAAACAATGGTTGGAAGATTCAGGTACAGGGTCACATACAAGAATTATATTGATGGTGTAAGCCATAGCCCCCACCATTACAGTTGATCTCAGTAATCATCCTTTTGTCCTCTGTTACTTTCCTTTGATTCCTTTTTGCCTTTAGCCGTGACTACTAATGGTTCAGATGGTTTCTGGGTCCTAAGACTTGAATCTTAGAGTTGGAAGCTCTGAGCCTATGCTTGCCATATTTTTCCAAACCATAGTGCTGAAGTGACCCATTCAGGCTCGATGCTAGCCATGGAAAGAAGTTTCATGCAAAGAGCTGCCTAGCACTAAGCACATCTCTCTCTCTCCCCCATTTCTATTATGTAGCATAGCTCTGTGAGTCAGTGTTCGCAATGATGCTGAGAGCCAACTGCCATGTTAGTAGGGAAGGACAGTATCTTTCAGTCTATAGGTAGTAACCAAAGAGCAGCCAGAGCATGAAGTTTAATGGGGTTCTTAATGCATCTTCTGATGGAGTTATAACTCTTAGGAAATAAAGTTTTAGACCCGCAGGGCAAGAGTTTGAAGGTTTGAGTTTGTGGAAGTGTATTTCCACCAGTGTGCAATGACACTAATTGGTCTTATCACTCTTTTTTTTTTTTTTTTTTTTTTTTTTTTTTTTTTGCTGAAAAATCTTGTTCTTTGACCATTTCACACCTGTCTACAACATGTTCTGACTATTCTTCCCCTGGTTTCTTATCTTCCCTCTTACATACTAGGAAGCAGCAAGTTCCCTTAAATAGTTTGGGGGGAGGGGAGATAGATGAAATTGATAAAAATTAAGAAACACGTTAAGTTGAGCAGACTGATTTTGACCACAGTGGATTAGATGGAGCAGTGCATGATTCAGTGCCTCCCTGGTTTCAATTCACGCAGAGGACAGCATCCAGAACCTCATCATTGGAATCACAGTTCTTCAATTCACACAGAAGACAGCATCCAGAACATCATCGTTAGACTCACAGTTCTTCATCATGTTAACAGAAGAGGGCACCAGTAATCCAAGAATACAGTCAGTCACTCATCCTAATTCCGCCAAGAACTGGTTAACATAGGAGGTCTGCAAGACACTTTCAAGAAGAGAAGCCAGCGACTCAGTGCGTTCTAAGCAGAGAAAATCTTCAACCATTGAAAGGAGACAACAGAAATAAATAAAGCCAGCAAAGGAAGCAAGGCTTGAATCAAGTAACTTCAAACAAATATTTGGAAATGTGGGAAACTATTTTTAATTAGAAATTAAATGATAAATGATCTGGGGAAAATAAGATGAAATTAAGAATGCTGCTTGAAGTCAGGATGAAAAAGAAAAAAGAAAACTCCTAAAATTAAAAACTAAACCAAAAGAACACCCTCTCTGGCTGTTAAATCTCTTCTCCATAATTGAGATCAGGGTGGCAACAGGGGTGTTTCTGACAAAGTTGTGATCAAAAAGGGTAAACCAGGAGCCACCGGGTGCACAAGGGAGTTAGGACATGTCCCTTTACTCTACTGGAGCATGTGAGATTCCTGGAAAACTGCAGGTTCACAGCTAGGAAAGGACAAAGACCTTAAGCACAGTTGGAATTCTTTCTTCCCAGCTGGTGAAAAGTTCCTTTTCCTACATTTCTCTCCTGCCTTAATGCTCACCTCTGACTTCAATCACTCCATCTTCAGGGCTTATGAGGCTGAAGATCAAGCCTCTATCACTTACTTGGTACTAAATGGGGACACAGGCAGCTACCTGTTTGGTGACTGAAAGTCTCCATTAGTGGCATCTGAAGGGGACATGGGGTATGAATTTGCTGATTGTGCTGGCGCCATTCAATAGAAACCCCAGAGAGGGTGGTGTTACTCAAGATGTCAAACCATATGTAAGCATCAAAGCTGTCTTAGAGTTTCTATTGCTGTGATAAAAATACTCTGACCAAAAGCTAACAGGGGAGGAAGGGTTTGTTTTATCTTACGTTTTTTAGGTAATAGTCCATTGTGAAGGGAGGTTAGGGCAGAAACTCAAGGCAGGAACCTGGGGGCAGGAACTATGAAGCAGAGGCTATGGAGGAGCACTGGTTACTAACTTGCTCCCCACACCTTCCTCAGCCTGCTTTTTTATATACCATATAGGACCACCAGTCCAGGGATGGCACCACCCACAAGTGGGTGGAGCATTTCCACATCAATCGACAGGCAATCTTATGAAGGCATTTTCTCAGTTAAGATTTCCTCTTCTCAGGCATGTCTAGGTTTCTGTCAAACTTGTGAACGAACAACATGCACAAAAGCATACATCGTTACACCTAAGAGGGGCAGCAAAACCAGCAGGACCTCTTCATCTCCAGGTACCCGGTAACCAAAACCGTTAAATCTTAAGGCAGAGTCTGGC
Organism: Mus pahari; assembly: GCF_900095145.1. Lineage (NCBI taxonomy): Eukaryota > Metazoa > Chordata > Mammalia > Rodentia > Muridae > Mus > Mus pahari. The sequence goes on from NC_034601.1 coordinate 18,699,817, forward strand.
CTTAATTTGGATGTGTAAATCTTTAAGTTGTGAGGTGTTCTACTCTAACAATGGCACAAATTCTCTGCGTGTGCTGTTAGAATATCAAAGGTCTTGTATATACTTATATATACCTTTCAAGTTTAAGAATAAAAACCCAGTGCTTCATAGACCCCCTTGGGCTTTCAGGGTGGGGAGTGAGCCCAAGACAAGATAAATCCTGCCTGGGACTGGTTGGATGAGATGACCACCAGTCGGGGTGTGTGCTGGCCTTTTGGGGGGAGGGACAGACTAGGCTGGAGGCGACCTGTGTGACTACAATGCCCGGTGCTGTAATGCAGAACACTCCTGAGACCACTCTCCAGATGACCCCAGACACACGCAGACCCCCAGTGCAGTAAGAGGAGCAAGTAAGTGATGGAGAAATGGAAGAGAAAGAAAAGCAGAAGGATGTGGGCACAATGAAGAGAGGCAGAACTGGAGACTCAAGGGTAGTGAGGAACAGCCTGATGTGATGCCACCTGGGTCCCTGGTGGGATCCTGGCCTGTGCTTCCATGTTTGGCCTTGCAGCAGCAGGGTTTGTTGACACTAAAGGTCAGACATGTCCCTGGGTCCTAGTCTGAGTTGAAGCCAGGGACCATGTTGATGTATGAGGGCTGTGTAGAACTGGCTCCACCCCTTGCCTGGGCATTGTGGGAGACCTGGCCCTGGGATCATGAAAGCAGGAGAGTTGGCTGTCACCACCTGCAGCATTTGGGAGAGCAGGTCCTGCCCCTTGCCTGGGCAGCACAGTAGAGCTGGTGGTATGGGCAAGCCATTGAGCCTGGGAGAGCTGGCTTTGCCACTTGTCTGCTGTGGGCTGACATGGGCAAGAGAGAGATGCCCCTCCTCACCCCTTGCCAGCCATGGCAGGCAGAAGAGCTTGTTCTTGGGTCATCAGGGCAGGAGAATTGGTCATGTCTCTCACCTGCTGTGGCGCTTGAGAGAACAGGCCCTACACCTCACCTAAGTAGCACTGTAGAGCTGTCTCTGGATGTGGTGTTGTGGGTGAGCCTGACCTGAGGGTGTGATGGAAAAGCTGGACCTGTCTCTTGTCTGTTGTGCCCGTGGTTCAGGGGAGGGAGGGAAAGATACCCTCCTCCCTTCCTTTGTCCCTCACCACCTATGGCAGGCAGGTGAGCTGGCCCCTGGGGCCATGTCCCTCCTAGCTGCAACACTCAGGAGACCAGGGCCCAGCACCTTACCTGGGCAGCACACTAGAACTGGCCCTGAAGAATGGGCATGGATGAGGCCAGGCCCTAGGGACTGGGAGAGCTGGCCCTGCCCCTTGATGGTTAAGGCACTGGATCGGACTGGACAGGTGATGTGGGGGCAAGATTGCTGGAGTGCTGACCAGCTCAGACTCCTCTCTGGCCCAGATCCAGGCCTTTGTATTGGCCCATCTCAACATCCACCCCAGCAGTGATGAACTGCTGAAGTGCATGAAGGGCCTGGTCCTACAGATCTAAAATTACAGGATCTTCCTGACACAGGGCAACAGCAGGGTACCTGAGATGTATTCTGGTGAGAATCAGGTATTGATAGTGTAGCAGAAGCCAGAGGCCTCGAACCAGATCAACGACTCATTGCAGTGAACATTTTCAAACAAAGTAGATAAAAGGGGATACTGTGGGACACACCATGACATACTACAGCTTACACAATGGGTTTTTTTTTTCTTCTTTTTCTCTTGGGGGGAGGGGCATTTGCAAAGGGAAAGGGTAGGTATGAGGGGAGGGAGAGATGAGAGGGATTGGAGTGGCTGGTGTGAAACTCACAAAGAACCAATAAAAAGTTAAAAAAAAAAAAGACAAAAGAAGAGTTTACGGAATAAAAAAAAGCGAAACGCCACAGACTATAAAAGAACTTGCAGTAGTCATATGCTGATACTGTGGCCAAACATAAAAGAACATTTTTTTTTTTTTGAGGCAGGGTTTCTCTGTGTAGCCCGGCTGTCCTGGCACTCACTCTGTAGACCAGGCTGGCCTCGAACTCAGAAATCCGCCTGCCTCTGCCTCCCAAGGGCTGGGATTAAAGGCGTGTGCCACCACTGCCCCACATAGAAGAACAATTTTAACAAGGGATTCAATGAAAAGGAAAGCAGTGTGAGGCTGTAACCATGGGTGTGTGTATATAGTACATTTGCAGTGTCAAAGGGAGATGGAAAGGGATGTTGAGATGCCTCAGTCAGTGAAGTGCTTGCCATCGGGAAGCTGGGACTAGGTTGTGCGGCATTGCTGAGACAGAGCTGGCTACGCATTTTTTTGGTAGAACTGAATGGCTTTTGAACTTGGGCCTAGAAAATCCAGAGTTCTCAGAGCTCAGTGGGCCATCCTGAGGGAGCTTGGCCGGTAAGAAAGCTGAGATCAACACAGACGAGAGCAATACAAAGGAGAGCAATGCATAGGCCTGGCTTTCGAAGTTTCAGAGAGTTTTGAGAGTTTTATAAGTATCAGGGTCATTAAGTATTTTGAATTAAGACTCTGTAGCTCTAGTCTGCTGGTGCTGATGAATTAGCTGTGATTAACAAGAAACCAAAACCACTAAATTGAAATCCTTGCTTTGCTGGGACCATTGATGTTGGTCAGCTGGAGCTGAGGAATTAGTGGTGGTTAAGAAGAAACTGGCACATTGAGAAGGAATCCCCTGGGAGTATTTCTTTTCCCAGAAGCTCTGGTCTATATGGGACCAATGCTGCATCTCATGGTTGCAGCTGAACTTGGTAATAAACAAGAACATCCCAGGTAGTATTGGTTCTGAAGGCATGAAGCACTCATGGAGAGCAGCTAAGGCTTAGCACTGTGAGAGGCCACTGGTGAAGGAGCAGCTTCAGAAGCAGGGACAACCCCAGGACTGAAGGAATCATGGAGATGAGCTGAGGCCTGGCACCCCAGGGCAGGTTCAGAGACCCTGAAGAGAGACCAGGAGAGGCGCTTGGTGAAAGCACAGCTCAGCTTCCATGGAGAATCCAACATTTTGGAGATGCCGGTACCACAGGACGACCAACAGGATAGCTGTAGGTGTGGAGCTGAGCTGGCCTGAGACCAGGAGACAGGATGCAAGTGCTGTGAATGACAGAGCCAGAGAGATGCAACTGTGAGCCTAGTGGGACTCATAACACCATGAGTACATCTCTCACACTGAACACTGAGTTACTTACACTGTTGGAGTCTGGCTTTTGTGATTATGACTATATCCTAGGCCTTTCATCTCAAGAAAGTATTTAACTCTGTCTGTCTGTCTGTCTGTCTGTCTGTCTGTCTGTCTGTCTGTCTGTCTGTCCGTCCGTCCGTCGATCTATCTATCTATCTGTCTATCTATCTATCTATCTATCTATCTATCTATCTATCTATCTATCTATCTATCTATCTATCTATCTATCCATCCATCCATCCATCCATCCATCCATCCATCCATCCATCTATCTATCTATCTATCTATCTATCTATCTATCTATCTATCTATCTATCCATCTATCTATCCATCTATCTATCTATCACAGGAACCCTCAGTTAAGATACTTTGGAATTTTATAGAGACTTTGGATATTTTGGAAAGGCTTTGGATGTTTCAGGGACACTTGGGATATTTTATAGAAACTTTGAACTTAGAAGAAGCCTTTGGATGTTTTAAGGCGCTTGAACTTTTATAGTATTCGAATTTTTAGACTGTGAGACTTTTAAAAGTTGGAATGGTTTATATTGTGATACTAATATTGACAAGTGACTTTGGGCAGTTGTCCCAAAGTTCAAGGGTAAGAAGGAAAGGTTCTAGCTGAACAGTGATGTGTTTTGTGTGTCGAGTTGACCAGGGGTCAATTGTGCTAGTTGGTTTTGTTTCAACTTGATTCAAGCTGGAGTCATTTGGAAAGTGAAACCTTGGTTAAGAAAGTGCCCCCAAACTGGGCAGTTGTGGTGCATGCCTTTAATTCCAGCAGTCAGGATGCAGAGGTAGGTAGATCTCTGAGTTTTGAAGCCAGTCTGGTCTGCAGAGTGAGTTCTAGGACATTGAAGACTACACAGAGAAACCCTGTCTCAAAAAACCAAAACAAAAAATAAATAAATAAATAAATAAATAAATAAATAAATAAATAAATAAATAAAAATAAAAAATAAAGGTGCCCCCATCTGATTGGCCTGTGGGAAAACCTGAGGCTCAATTTCGTCATGGATGGTTAATGTGGGAGAGCCCTGCTCACTTTGGAAAGTGCCACCACAGGGTAGTTAAAACAAAAATGGTCCCCATAGACACAGCGAGTGCACTATTTGAAATGGTTGCGATATGTGGCCTTGTGGTAAGAGGTGTGCCACTGGTTTCAAATGTCAAAGCCAGACCCAGTAAGTATCTCTCTCTCTTCCTGCTGCCTGCTGACCTGGATGTAGAACTCTCAATTTCTTCTCCAGTACCTTGTCTGTCTGCACACTCTCATGCTTCTCACCATGGTGATAATGGACTCAACCTCTGATCCTGTAAGCCATCCCCAATTAAATGTTTTCCTTTGTAAGAGTTGCTGAGGTCATGGTGCCTCTTCACATTCACAGCAAAAGAAACCCTAGCTAAGACAGGTGGGGTTTTGTTGTTGTTGTTGTTTTTAAATAAGAGAAAGCCAGGGGGAGGAGGCAAACCAGTAATAAGCAGCACCCCTCCATGGCTTGTCTGCATCAGTTCCTGACTCCAGTTTCCTGCCCCGTGAGTTCCTGTCCTGACTTTCCTCAGCAATGACATGTGACCTGAGAGTTGTAAGCTGAAATAAACTCTTTCCTCCCCAAGTTGTTTATGGCCAGGTTATTTCATCACAGCAATAGATACCCTAACTAAGATACCATGTCTTAGAGGGCTATGACTAGGCATCATCTTGAGACAAAAACGTATTGAAGATTGAACTACTCTAGAGTCTTGATACAGAGGAACTGCCACAAATAAGGGCACTTGGGATCTGTCTGCCACAGTGTAAGGGTAGAAGACAGCTGAAAGAAGCTGAGAAGAAGAGGAACACACATGCGCACACAGAGAAGTTCAGGTGGCAGGAAACATCACAGTGGTGAATAAGGGTACTGGTTTGCTGGTCCCAACTCTGACACTTGAGAATTACTGTAGAGTCTGATAGGTGGAGCCTGAGGTCAGCTCAGCTCTCTGGAGTCACCCATCTGACATGAGGTTCATTTCTGGCTGGACTAGGAACTCTGACACACCAGCAGGGTACCTACCTTCCACTACCTCATTCCTTCAATGAGGTAAAATGGAGTTAAAGTTGCGCAGCTGATGAGAAAAAATATGGGGACTGGCTGTTGGAGAACCCTGTTGCTAAGGAAGCAGTCCTCTGTGGCCAGAAGACCTTCTGAGCTTGGGGGGAAAATGTGGGGGCTCCCTTTCTCAACAAGGTTCCCTGTCTCTACCTGCCTTCGTCTGGAGAGTCTGGAGAGTGTCCCTGAACACAGGTGGCTGGCCTTATCTGTCCTTGTCTGAAAAGTGACCTTGTACAGAGGTCTCTGCAAGACAGCATAATTCAGCACACAGCTCCCACTCTGGATTCCTGCCTGCACGATAATTCAGTGCTGCATTATAACCAATCAGGCCTTTCCCCTTGCTTGATGCTATGACCAATTAGCCCTTTGCACCCATACCCCTAAAACACCCTTCACCCTATCCCTGAAACAGTAGACTGTCTCACTGTGGCTGTCTCTGGAGTCCTTCTGCCACACTCACAGCAGTCTGACCCCTGCCCTCCCACCCCATTCCCTTTGTCCTCTCAGGCTGATGGCAACACTCTGAGGAGAAAGTGGGGAGGGGACACAGCAGGCCCTCTTGTATACTTATATGTCAGAGGTTTCTTCCTTCACTCCCAGTACTCCAAAGAGATAGTCTGTCCTTGATAGAGCAGGAGCCCTTTGAGGGTGTGCTGAGGAGTCTGTGGAGATAAGGAGAGTCTCCCCAGCCCACAGACTCCACAGCTAGAAGGTGGTCCTCCTTCCATTTATGTGGTGACCTCATTTTCAGAGGACTTAGAAGCTGCTTCAATACTTTCCATTGCCCCTACTGTGATTTCCTCTTAATTTACTAAATATTAATTTACTATTATTTTAGTAGTATTTTGAGTTTTTGAAAAAGTGTGTGTGTCTTAATTTTATATTAATATATTTTTACCTATTTTTTTTTAAACTAGGCAATCAGATTTAAAAAAAAAAAAAAATACTCGGGTCAGCTCACCTGAAAAACCCCACATTCAGGGCCAGTTCTATTGTGCTGCCCAGGCAAGGTGCAGGGCCTGCTCTCCCAAGTGCTGCAGGTGGTGACAGCCAGCTCTCCTGCTCTCATGACCCTAGGCCAGGTCTCCCACCTACCACAGGTGGTGAGGGGCAAGCATGGGCGATGAGTAGTAGGGCCAGGTTTCCCATGCTTGCATCCTCAGGCCCGTCCCTACCTACCCTCCACAACACCTGCAACAGGGATAGGGGTTTCTGTCCAGTGTCCTGCAGCTGGCTAGGGGTGGAGTCTGCTCTCCTGCTCCCAGGCCCCAAGGACCAGCTCTCCCATGATGCCCAGGTGAGGGGTGGGATGAGTTCTGCATAGTCCTCAGACATCACCATGTCCACAGGCTAGACATGATGGTCAACTATCGTGGCTATCTCCCTATCTGGGATTCATGGTGCAGGTCTGGTAGTTGTCTCAGGCAGAGTCCTTCAGGTCTCCAGATTGCTCTGGACCCTGGGAGCCCATCCAGGCCTATGCAAAACCAGCCTATGTTGACTCAGGCTTGCATCTCTCGGGGAATGTTAGTCTACTAATCATTCAGATGTTCACAGGTCAGGACACTGAGTGTAGACATAGCCTCTCCTCTCTGTCACCTATGGATGTACATGTGACACAGCAGCCACATCTGCAACAGCTCTGGGGGCACAGATTTTTTTTTTAACCCCTTGAGTTATTCTCTCCTTTGCCATAGTATTCTTCTCTATTCTCCTTCTTTTCTCCTAATTAACCTTCCTCATGTTTTACCTTTTCTCCGTTCCTTCTCCTCTTTACTTATTTCATTACATTTTCATCATTTATAATATTAACATTTTTTTCGAGACAGGGTTTCTCTGGATAGTCCTGGCTGGCCTGGAACTCACTTTGTAGACCAGGCTGGCCTCGAACTCAGAAATCCACCTGCCTCTGCCTCCTGAGTGCTGGGATTAAAGGTATGTGCCACCACACCTGGCTTTTAACATTAATATTTTGATTTGTTCTTTGAGAATTTTATAATGTATACATGTATTTCAGGTATATTCACCCACACTTTCCCTTTCAACTCCCAGATTCCCCCTCCCAACTTCATGTCCTTTTGTTTTTAATATTACTCTCTGAGAGCAAATGATGATTTCCATACATACATGGACATGAGGCCATGTCTTGGTTATGGTTTTATTGCTGTGAATAGACACTGTGACCAAGGCAACTCTTATAAAGACATTTAATTGGGGCTGGCTTACAGGCTCAGAGGTTCAGTCCATTGTCACCAACGCAGGAGCATGGCAGTGTTCAGGAAGACATGGTACAAGAGGAGCTGAGAGTTCTACATCTTCATCTAAAGACCTCTAGGGGAAGATGCTTCCTGGCAGCTAGGAAGAGGGTCTCCAAGCCCACCCCCACAGTGAGTGCCGCATTTCCTCTAGCAAGGCCACACCCACTCCAACAAGGCCACACCTCCTTATAGTGCCACTCCCTGAGCCAAGCATATTCAAATCACCACGTTCCACTCCTTGCTCCCCATAGGTTTGTTTAAAACACACGAATGAGTCTGTGGGGGCCATACCTAGCCAAAGCATAATGAAAAATACACTTAGTCCAACTTCAAAACTCTCATAACAATCTATAATAGTCTCAACAATGTTGACAGTCTAAAGTTCAAAGTCTTTTCTGAGATTCATTCAATTACTTACTTGCAATCACCTATAAAGTCAAAATCAAAAAGCAGATCACAAACCTAAAACATCATTATGATGTACATTGTGATTCCAAAACATCATAGTGAAGAAATACTGAACCAAACAAAACCAAAAACCACCTGGGCAAATTCAAAACTCTGAACCTCCTTGTCCGATGTCTTAGCAGTCTTAAAATCTCTAACTCCCGTTTCATCTTTGTTGACTGCAACAAACTTCTTTCTCCTGGGCTGGTTCTACTCTGTGTTAGCAGCTTTCTTTGATAGGTATCCCATGACTCTGGCATCTCTGATGTCTTGAGGTCTCAAAGGCAACTTCAACTTTACAACTCCTTGTTTCAATGTCTGGGATCCACACAAGATCTTCTGGGCTCCTCTAAAGGGTCACTTCTACAGCTCTGTCCTCTGTAGCACTCTAGGCTCTGGTTGACTCTACTGCACTACTGCTGCTGATCTTATTGATTATCCCATGGTACTGGCATCTCTAATATGCTAGGATCTTCTGCTGCAACTAGCCTTCACCAATAACCTCTCCTAGGTTCTCTCCATGGTCCCAAGCCTCAAGTTCTTTATAGAATCCCTTCAGTCCTGGACCACCAACTACAACTAAGGCTGCACCTTCACCGATGTCCTTCCATGACCTCTTACAGTGCCAAGCCTCAGCTGTACTTCATGTCCCCTTTATACCTTCAAAACCAGTGCTACTTGGGTGATTCTTACACATTACCAAGTCTGGCTGCAGCATGAGGTACAATCTTGGCTATCTCTGGAACACAGTTTCTTTGTGCTCTTAAAAACTCTTCCCAGATTTCACCTCAGGGATGCTGGTCTCTTCTTAATCACTACTAATCCCTTAGCTCCAGGTAACCAACATCGATGGTCCCAGTAGTCCCCTCTGTCCTGGACTCTAAAGCCAGAGCCACATGGCCGAGTTCTGCTTCTTGCTGAGGTGGGAACATGGCCCCTTGATCTATTACATTATCACCAGCTTTCTGTTTCACTCCTTCACTGCCAAAACTTGGCTGTCCTGGAACTTTCTCTGTAGATTGACCTTGAACTCAGAGATCTGCTTGCCTTTGTCACCTGAGATTAAAGGTATGTAACACCATGCCTGAGCCTAAACTTTTCATAGCCATTGTTCCTCAAGATCTAGATCAAAAGGCTGTGTCTTCCAACCTCAAGGTCTGGATCACAAGTGTGCCCTCCATTTCTGGACTGTAGTTTATTCCAGATTAAAAGTCCAAACAAAACCAATAACCAAGTCGCTTGTTCAACTGCAAAAGCATAAACATAAGCTTAGCTGGGTGGGATCTCGCCCTGAGATTATCACTCCCTTAACCTCTTTATGTCCTTGAACATGGATTCAGCTCCATTTTACTTCTTGATGCCATTTACTATTACTTGAATCATACATTTTATATTTTTTCTTTTTAAGCTTGTTATGCTTGATCAGAATGTTCTTCACGAGTCTAAACTAGAGAACAAACTATCTGCTGGGCTTTTTTTTGAGATATCCTTTATCAATGCAATAAATATCAATCTCCTTACCTTAGCCTCCGGTAGACTCTTTAGACATTTGTCATCAAAATATCACAAAAACAGTCTCTAGGATACATACTGAAATTCTTTCCCACTGAAACCTCTTGGGCCGGGTCTGTACAGTTCACATCACTCTCAGCCATAGTCTTCCATATTCTTACTAGGATGGCCCATTAAGCCCTATTTAAAGCATTCCATGTTTTCCAAATCCAAAGTGCTAAAATCTACATTCTTTCTTTTTTTTTATAAATTTTTAAAAATTAGATATTTTCTTTATTTACATTTCAAATGCTATGCCAAAAGTCCCCTATACCCTCCCCCCACCCCTGCTCCCCTACCCACCCACTCCCACTTCTTGGCCTTGGCATTCCCCTGAACTGGGGCATATAAAGTTTGCAAGACCAAGGGGTCTCTCTTCCCAGTGATGGCTGACTAGGCCATCTTCTGCTACACAATGGAGTACTACTCAGCTATTAAAAAGAATGAATTTATGAAATTCTTGGGCAAATGGATGTATCTGGAGGATATCATCCTTAGTGAGGTAACCCAATTACAAAAGAAGTCACTAGAAATGCACTCACTGATAAGTGGATATTAATCCAGAAACTTAGAATACCCAAGATACAATTTGCAAAACACAAGAAAAACAAGAAGAAGGAAGACCAACGTGTGGATACTTCACTCCTCCTTAAAATAGGGAACAAAATACCCATGAAAGGAGTTACAGAGACAAAGTTTGTAGGTAAGATGAAAGGATGGACTATCCAGAGACTACCACACCTGGGGATCCATCCCATCATCAGCCACCAAACCCAGACACTATTGCCCAGGCCAGAAAGATTTTGCTGAAGGGACCCTGATATAACTGTCTCTTGTGAGGCTATGCCAGTGCCTGGCAAACACAGAAGTGGATGCTCACAGTCAGCTATTGGATGGAACACAGGGCCCCCAATGGAGGAGCTAGAGAAAGTACCCAAGGAGCTGAAGGGATCTGCAACCCTGTAGGTGGAACAACAATATGAACTAAGCAGTACACCCAGAGCTCATCTACATTCTTTCAAACAAAAGCATGATCAGGCCTATCACAGCATTACCCCAGTCCCTGGCACCAACTTCTGTCTTAGGGTTTTACTGCTGTGAACAGACACCATGACCAAAGCAACTCTTATAAGGACAGCATTTTATTGGGGCTGGCTTACAGGGTCAGAGGTTCAGTCCATTATCATCAAGGCAGGAACATGACAGCATCCAGGCAGACATGGTTCATGAGGAGATGAGAATTCTACATCTTCATCTGAATGCTTATAGCAGAATACTTACTTCCAGGCAGCTAGGATGAGGGTATTAGAGGCCACACCCATAGTGACACACCTACTCTAACAAGGACACACCTCCTAATAGTGCTACTCCCTGGGCCAAGCATATACAAACCATCACACTGTGGAATGTTTTTCTTTCTTCCATATCTTATATTCTGTTGGTGAGGCTTGCCTCTGCATTTCCTGTTCAGGTATCTGTATTTTTCATTTCCAGTTTTCCCTCAGTTTTTTTTTTAATTGCTTTTATTTCTTTTTGTAAGTCTTGAACTGTTTATTTCATTTCAATCCAGTTTGTATTTTCATAGATTTCTTAAAGGGATTTATGAAATTTCTCTTCAAGGACCTCTATCCTACTCAAATAGTCTATTTAGAAGTCCTTATCTGTGTTTGAGCCATGCCAGAAGACTCAGGGCCTACTGTAGTACTCCACTGGGCTCTAGTTGAGACCTATAGTTCTGCCTGTCATTTCATAGATTATATTTGTACACTGGCATTTAGGTATCTGGGTTTGTGATTAGTATAATTCTAGGTGCTGGTCATGTCTTTGTTTAGTAGCTGTTTCATTCTCTGGTTTCTGTCACCCTCCCTGGATCTTAGAATTCTTCAGTTGCTGTGGGTTGTCAGGTAGGGAGTTTTTTCTGAGTCCCTACCAAGTGTTTCAAGGTACTGGGGACTGACTTCAAGAAATGGGGGACTCAGAAGGTCCATCACAAGGTTTGGCCAAGTCCCTAAGGATTAGAGATGGCATGGTAGGAATGGGCCCCTGGAAGCCGTCTGCTTCAGGTCTGGGGTTGAAACTTCCTTCTTTCTTTCCATCTCTCCTCTGTCTTTGGAACTGGTTCCAAAATGGAAGCTCTTGGCTTGCCTGTTTATTTTAGATTCAGAAACAGTCCCTTGTGAAGCTGTTTTGAAATAGTGCTTTGGAGGAAAGAGAGGCCTTTGTGAAGTTTTAAATAAGTTTGTGGTAAGAACTGATCTATTTAGACCAATTTTGGTTGAGTTATATTTCAATGAAATTAGCTTTATTAGAAAATTATATACTTCATCACTGTTTTCAAATTTAGTTGCTTGAGTTTGCAAAATCATCTCGTGGTTCTGTCTGCAATAATTTCCTCTATTGCAGTTCAGTTTTATATAATTGAATTTTTAATTTTATAAAATTAGACCAACAGCAGGCCAAGTTTACTGCTTTCTTTCTGGTCCTCTAAAGAGCAAGCATTTGGGCTTTAAAATGCATGCAACTTTAAAAATACTCAGATTCATAATAGCTCCAGCTTTTTCTTCTGAGTTCTTTCTACCTGATTACTATTTATCTTAGTTTTTCTTTTTGTGAGTTGAAAAGGTAGCTGCTCCCTTAGGCTTTGAAGAATCTCTCTTGCTGGTTACTGTACACATTCCTCTCATCACTATTGTTATATCCTCAGGTTTTTGGGTGTGATGTCATCATTATTATTTGCTCTCATACGTTCTGTAATTATAGTTTTAGATCCAAGAATTGTTTTAAAATGATAAAGCTGAAATTTCCAAATGGTAAGGGACTTTTATCAAAAAAATTTATGGTAAATGCCATTGTTTTATTATTTATGATAAAGAATATTACATGAATAGGTTTCCTCAATTAAAAATATATTACTGTTTTCATATGGTATGGTATGTGACTGGCTTTCATGGCTGTCTTTTTGTGGTTTCTGATAAAGAAGACAAGGCCCTTTCATAGGCAATTTGGTAGAAAAAATTATGTTTTCTTGGTTTTCAGTGGCCTATTATGTTATCTGGGTCCTTTATATCCTTATTTATTCTTTTTCATTCACTTGGGATTTCCTGGTATGGGAGTGATAAAATCTCTTTTAAGCAGAACATCTTTATCCGTTTCTCCTTACAAGCCCTAGCATTTTTGCTCATGAATGCAGCTATCATACTGTTTGGCACATAGAGACTCACATTTGCTGTTCTGTATCTGCATGCTTCCTTACTGGGTAGCATTCTCCGAGCCATCTCATGCAAAACCATGCTTACCTCCCACCTTCCTCTGCCCCAGAACACACAAGCCATCACTGTCAAAGCATTTAACTCTCATGCGTTGAGGGGACACACCTTGTAGACAGCCTGAAATTGGTTTTGCTTTGTAGGCCACCACAAAACGTCTCTCCTTATCTGAACTCTATTAATTACTGTCAGTATTGCTGTGCCAAAGCCAGATCACAACTCATAAGAGCAAAAATACCAAAGTGTCCATTTCTTCTCAAATCAACATCAGCAATATCAGATCAATAGCTTGAAACTGGCCATGGTAGGAGTCCGTACACTAGGGAAACAAATGAAAACACCAACCAAGGCATTGGTTCTCTTTCTCAGCACTCAATGTCAGTCAGGCATAGCCAGCGCTGGGACATCTCAATTTGGCTAAGTTCTCAATTTATTTTATATTTTTGTCTTGTATCTATCATGAAATATATTTGGTAGTTCTTTTTTAAATGCATATGCTTGCTCTAATACTTTGGAGTATTCTTTTTAGTATAAAAGTTACTATCACACCCATGATTTGAGGTGCAATTTTTAACCCTTTGGTAGACAGAATCTCTGACTCCAAGAGTATTCTCAGATTAGCCCATTTCCTTTTTATTCCTTTTAATCTTCTACCTAATGCAATTCTTTATCTTCTTAACAATCACCTTTGTCTTATAAATAACCTTTCCATGTTTTTTATTTGATTTAATGCCTTCTAATGATACCATTTAACTCCGTTCAATACAGGATTCAATATGTATCAGTATAAAGTTATTCTGCTAAGTATTTTTTGCAAGTTTGTATTCTACCCTGTTACCACAGCCTCTGAATTCCTCTAAGCCTTGGCACATAGTAAAGTAGATTCAATCTCAGTGTGAGTTCCGTTGCCTTTCTGACAACCTCTTCACTGCCTTCCGTGTATCAGTCAGCGCTTTCTATAAGATGGGCACATCTTCATATTCAAAATGTCCATGTCTTAGCTTTGTCTCCCTGACGACTTTTAGGCATTTCTGCACCATTTTATGGACTGGTGCTTTACTCTGGGGAAATTTAAGGTCAGCCTCCCCCTTTCCTCTTAGGCAACAACAATTTTTCCATAGTCCCTCAAAGAGTTCTTTGTCTTTGAAGATTACAACTTTTATTATAGTATGCTTCTTTGTTCCTTTCTCTTGGGACAGATCATTTCAATTTTAAATCTAATCTCTATTTTTGAAAAGTGCACATGAATGATTCCTTTGCCTCCCTGTCACATGTTAGACTCCAATTCATACTGAGTTTTGTGTAGTTTGTATCCATATTTTCCCCACAATCCTTTTCACCTTTATTTCCATTTAATTTGCGTCTATTTCTCAAATTTCCTCTCCTTGCTTATTGGTGGGTTTCACAGTTTGTACTTTCTTTGTGTTATTCCCATGGCAATTTTTTTCATGTGATTTTTTTTAACTTCCCCCATGAACTGCTTCAGCTCTTTTTTTCATGTGTACCTGCATATGTATGTACATGTGTATATATGCATATGCATTAAAACTTAATGGCAAAATATTGACTAGTTTCAGAATGTCCACAGTAACTTTGAATTCTGTCCATTTTCTTATTCTTTTCCTGTTATTCTTATAATTCTTCAGAGCCCTTTTTGGATCCTTTTTGATGACTTCAGTCTTAAAGTAAAGCTTAGGTTCTATCAGATATTTACAAAAGTTTCATGGAATGTTTGAGCAGAAACTTTTACAATTCTGAGATTTAATTATGTCTTCATGTTCTGTAACAAAATAAGGTAACCATGAGCCTTTGTGTGTGCAAGCCTCTCTTCTACTTCCACAGAGGCAGAATATGTCTTAAAGATGTGTGCCTTTGTAATTCTGTCTTGCCACCGCAACCTTTAAAACCATTAAAACATCCAATGGCTCTAAAATGCCCTCTAAGTACCTCCTCCTCCTCCTCCTCCTCCTCCTCCTCCTCCTCCTTCTTCGTCTTCTTCGTCTTCTTTTTCTGTTCATAGGTTGTACAGCTCTTGGTCCTTCTCAGAGAAGTTCCTCTTCACAGTGGTTCATGTAGAGACTCAGCAATCATCAAAGCAGAGAATAAGTGACCATAAGGTGCTCAGTCCTAAATGGGACAAGTGAACCACTCCCCCTCCAAGGTTTCAGGAGCATCAGGGTTGAGTGGGTGGAAAGATCTGAAGAGTTGGAGTTTGGTGATGGGGTACTACTGTGATAGTGTCTACTGGACATAGCACACTGCGTATACTCATGACCTCACTACAGCTGAGCTTGCCTGCACAAGACTGTGCCATCAACATTTCAGCATGAGATGGAGGAGTGCTCATGAGGCTCATCCTTCCCTGGGAGACTATTTACAGTCAGTGGTGCTTAAGAGAAAGGCAGTCGCTTTCCCCAATACCTTGAATACATAAAAATCAAAAGGCATGTCCAAGGAACCTGTCACCGGTGATTTACTATATTGAGCTACAAAGTTCTAAGGGATTTAGCTTTCTGGCAAGCCAGCTTTATGCATTTTGTCAGGCCAGTGGCTGGGGCACCTTGTACCGCACTCTCTCCATACTGTTCAAAGACTTACTTCCTCTCCCCTTCTTATCCCCTGTAGTTTCAGCAATCTCTTACTTTATTTGGAGGAAGAGTTCACATTATACTGGTTGCTTTTAGTCTCCTGGAAGAGGACAAAATGGAAACCTCATTGTACTAAAATTCAGTCACTGAATTTTCTGACTTGTTATCAGGGTCCACTGAAGACACTTTGATCACATGGAAACCTGGAATGGTAGCATATGATAAATTTCCAGAGTGGCTGCTGTGGTGTATTCAGACTTCTGTAAGAAAATGAGATAGTTTGGGTAGCTTATAAACAAAACAAACAAACAAAAAAACAAAAAAACATATTTCCCATGGTTCTGAAGGCTGAAAAATTCCATATTAAGCCCTTGACAGATTTTCTGGTGGAGACCACTTCCTGGTTCATCAATGGCACCTTTCCACAGTGTCCTTGCAGAGTAGAAAAAGACAGTGATCACCCTGGGCTCTTGATCCTAAGACTACTGTATTATTTACTTTCATCATCGTTTTGACAGAGGATCTGATGGGAACAGCTTAATGGGATTGATTTTGATTCATGGTTTCAGGGCTGTCAACCCCTGCCATGCCCACTCTAGTAGTGACTCACAACAGATCTAAAAACCTGGATGAGTCCTGAGGAAAATGTGTCTCAAGGAGACTCAGCCTCCTGGAGTCCTGGCATTTCCAATAATCTATATACACGAACCCTATCCGCATGTTAGTATAGTGCATGCTCTCTCTCAGTATTATTAATGCCTCTAAAGATTGAATTTTTACCATAGGTGAAGTTTCCACCAGTGTTCCAAAGTCCTAAAAAAATTCCTTAAAGCCAGGAGCTCGGAATTCAGTGAAAAGGTTACCTTCATATGCAAGTATTTACCAAGGCCTAGGAAATAGGGGGGTTGTGGTATTGCATTATTCATGAGAAGGTCTGCTAGTGCGGAACCCCCTGGTGCTAGCTTTCACAAGGCTCAAAGGAGTAGCACAAATTGTGACTAGAGTGTGAAATCCTTACCTGTCTTTAGCTGACCCTAGGCAGAACTGCTTTTATCTTAACTGTAAACATTACCTGGCTCCTGTAAGTCCCTTTGAAGTCATTCCTCTGTTTTGTGTCAAGTAACTTCAATGTACTTTGCCTGCTGTGACATCCCACCCCTTTGTTTTCTGTACTATATAACACTGGTGTTCATTTTAATCAATACATTCAGTTTTACACCCTCTCTCGTGTCGAACTGTCTGTCACTCATTTGCTGAATCCTCGCTCGCCTGCAATCAAGAGACCCGTTCCACACAGATCGGGGACCCAAGTGAGGTCCATCTGTGGCAAACCCCTCATGGAGGGAACAATGAGGTAGCTGGGCCACACTGTCCATGATGGGAGGAGCTGGCTTGTTCATGTCTGGATGAGTCAGGAAGCAGAGACTGGGCCTGGAAAGAGGGCCAGGAAATAACTCTCAAATCCTCCATTCCTCCTGCCCCACTGACCAGTCAGTTCCCATGTCCAAAAGTTTCATAGCCTCCCAAAATAGTTGCACACATAGGGAGCAAAACATGTGAACCTGTAGGGAACATTTACATACAACCCATAATAAGAATCCTGATAAAGAGTGTCCATCGCCTAATATCCTCATACAGGTATTGTAGTAAATCTCCAACCCCAATAAGCCCGTGTAAAGAATACATGCCTAGATTGGGCAGATATACCATTACACTTCTATTCCCCAGTTATCAGATCCTTTGCTACTTGTGGCTTCTCCAGACCATGTGGTTCTGTTCCATCTTCCCCCTCCTCTTTTCCATCTTCCTCTCTCTCCTCCATCTCCATCTCTCCCCTTCCTCCTTCCTCTTTTCTCTCTCTCTAAAACCTCCAGCCCCACCTTTCCCTTCTACTGCCCAATCACAGGCCCTAGCCATTATTTGACCAGCTGAAATGGGGAGAAGGTTCACCTGAAATCACCTGAGTACATGATTCACTCTTCATTGGGGCAGCCCCTCTTGAGGAAGCAGAATTAGTGTCAAAACATAAATAGCACCAGGGCAACCCACAACATACTGGGAATCAGAGTTTAACATATGAATTATGGGAGAAGGGCCACATAAATATCATAATGGGATATTCATCTTACTGGATGGGCCTTTTGAGTATCTGCCGTAGTGCGATGATTCTTCACTGACTGTTGTCCTTGTAAGGACCCTTTTGTCTAAATCAGTGCTTTTATCCCCTGTGAGGTGCGTAGTGCTGGAATGATGTTTTATGCTTGCTTCTCAACTCACTGTGAACTACCTGTGAGCTCTCACCCATCAAAAGTTAACTAAATGTGCTGCAGGTCTTTTTCCAGAAATGGACTTTAATGTTTCCTGTCTTCAGGAGACATCTGAAGTTAAGCCTTTAAAGGACACTATGAAATTTGACACTGGAAGCAAATCCAGAATACCTGCAATGATAAGATCTTCTTCCTGGGTAATCTTTTGTTGTCTTGTCTTGTCTTGTCTTGTCTTTTCTTTTCTTTTCTTTTCTTTTCTTTTCTTTTCTTTTCTTTTCTTTTCTTTTCTTTTCTCTTCTCTTCTTTTCTTTTCCTTTCCTTTCTTCTCTTCTTTCCTTTTCTTTCTTTCTTTCTCTCTTTTTTAAATAAAGATTTATTTATTTATTTTATGTATGTGAGTACACTGTAGCTGTCTTCAAACACACCAGAAGAGGGATCAGATCCAATTACAGATGGTTTTTAGTCACCATATGGTTGCTGAGAATGGAACTCAGGACCTCTGGAAGAGCAGTCAGTGCTTGTAACCTCTGAGCCATCTCTCCGTCCCCACTTCCTTTGTTCTATTTTCAAAAAATTTTCTCTTTCCTCTTAAAATTTTTTGTTTTGTATTAAAAAAAAGTTTCTGCAGGCTTGTTCAAGACTCTCTGATGGTATTGTGCACTGATTCAGAAGGCAGCAGAACTTCTGGCAGAGTGCCTCCCAGTCTTCTAGAACATTTTAGTGTGTTTTCAGAGCTCGTGTAGGATTCTGAGAAAATATAGGTTGAAAAGGCTGTTCTGCACCATGATTAGTTCCTGGTCCCTGGGTTCCTTTGCTAAGTAAAAGCACTGAGAGTATAAATCTGTAATGTGAGAAGTGAATTATCATCTTTTCCTTACTTGAACCCTTAAACAAACAAGAACTGAACTCCCCTTCCTCAAAGAGTATCCAGAGGTCAGCATGATGGGTAAGCTAGAAGAAACTTCAAAAGGCCTGTGCTCTGATCAGACCACACTTTCTATATCACATGGACAACTGAACACATCACACAGAGCCTTCTCCTTGGTACTTAAGCAAGCCAGGGTTTCCCAACAGCACTTTGACTGGGCTTCTGGTCTTTCTGGAATTGCATGAAAGGAAGCATTTTGTGTTGTGAAAGAAAGGAGTCTCTATGTCAGGTCAGTCCAGGGAGAGTCTTGGAGCTGTGTGACATGTGGCCCATCTCTCTGAGTCTTTGGTCCCTTAGCCTTTAGATAAGTGGTTTGCACCCTGTGAGTCCTGACTCTTGGAGCTGAATGACCCTTTCACAGATAGGGCCACTTAAGACCATCTGAAAACAGAGGTTTACATGATGGCCCATAAATAACAAAATTACAGTTATTGAATAGTAATGAAAATAATTTTATGCTTGGGGGTCACCACATCATGAAGAACTATATTAAAGGGTCACAGCATCAGGAAGGTTGAGAACCACTGCTTTAGATGTTTATATCTGTGCCATCTCCCACACTGGTATTATATCAGAATTCAATACTGAAATAAAGACATGTGGAATATTTAGCAGAGCTTATCCAGTGTGAAGTTCTCTGTAGGTGTTTGAATATCTGGCATCTCCAATCACCTTTCAAGAATGAGTTTTCAGCACATAATTATTTGTTTTCTAGCAGAGCCTGCAAGGATGGCTTTGCTGCCAAACACTATTTTTTTCTCATATTTTTTTTATTATTATTTTCTTTATTTTCATTTCAAATGCTATCCCAAAAGTTCCCTATACCCCCGCCCTACTCCCCTACCCACCCACTCCCACTATTTGGCCCAGGCCTTCCCTTGTGTTGGGTCATATAAAGTTTGCAAGACCAAGGGGCCTCTCTTCCCAGTGATGGTCGATTAGGCCATCTTCTGCTACATACGCAGCTAGAGACACAAGCTCAGGGGGTACTGGTTAGTTCATATTGTTGTTCCACATACAGGATTGCAGCCCCCTTCAGTTCCTTGGGTACTTTCTCTAGCTCGTCCATTGGGGACCCTGTGTTCCATCCAATAGCTGACTGTGAGCATCCACTTCGGTGTTTGCCAGGCACTGGCATAGCCTCACAAGAGGCCGCAATA
>NC_034601.1:18720676-18731569 GCF_900095145.1 Mus pahari
TTCTGTTGAGGAATTTTTTCCCTGTGCCCATATCTTCGAGGTTTTTCCCCACTTTCTCCTCTATCAATTTCAGTGTCTCTGGTTTTATGTGGAGCTGCCAAACACTATTGTCTCCTTATCCTGTGATTCTACCAGATGCCGTGGCTGTCCTTGGCCTGCCCTGACCTCTCTGCTCTGCTTTGGTAGTTCTATGAAGTTCTAACATGGTCTTCTTCACTGACTTTTTCTCTCAGGCCCTTATTTCACAAGTCAAGACTTTTGCCTTCTCATCCATTAGTGTCATTCCCCCACAAAATGCTGTCACATTGTTGGTCAGCTGATACCTGTGTCAGCTGTGTGTGTGTGTGTGTGTGTGCGCGTGTGTGTGTGTGTGTCAGGGGATATATGACATGTGGAGGTCAGAAAACAGCTTTGGAGAGTCAGTTCTCTCTGCCTACCTTTACATGGGTTCTGGAGGTTTAACTTGGGTCATTAGATTTGCATGGCAAAGGAGCTAGAGAGAGTACCCAAGGAGCTAAAGGGGTCAGCAACCCTATAGGAGGAACAACAATATGAACTAACGAGTACCCCCAGAACTATGTCTCTAGTTGCATATGTAGCAGAGGATGGCCTAGTCGGCCATCAGTGGGAGGAGAGGCCCTTGGTCTTGTGAAGATTATATGCCCCAGTACAGGGGAATGCCAGGGCCAGGAAGCGGGAGTGAGTGGGTTGAGAAGCAGGGCAGGGAGAGGGTATAGGGGGCTTTCAGGATAGCATTTGAAATGTAAATGAAGAAAATAGCTAATAAAAATGAAATTAAAAAAAAAAAGGATTTGCATTGCAATATTCTTTATCCAGCAAACCTTCTTGCTGGCTTAGTCACTCAATTTTTTTTTTTTTTGTAAACTTATCTATCATATGCCTGCCTGTCTGTCTATCTATCTATCTATCTATCTATCTATCTATCTATCTATCTATCTATCTATCTAGTGTTGGGGCCTTATGCTTGCAAGGCAACCATTCTACCACCGAATGAAATCCTCAAACCATTTGCACAGTTTAAAAAAAAAGACCTTTATGAAGTTTACATGGGAGAGGAGTTAAAACTATGGCTTCCAAAGTATGTCTTGACAAACATCCAGGAGGGGCAAGAGGAAAGATGCTGTCTGGGTGTTGCCCTGGCCTTGACCCCTCTGCAACCAGGAGGAGCTTGAAGCTCCTCTTATCCAGGCAGGTGACTACAGTGTGGAAGTACTCCTAGCTGTGGTGAAAGATAGACTCAGTCAGGGTTGTTGTTCTAGTGGTTGATATTGCGACATCATTCCTCCGCCTTTGCTCTGGGACTGGTGGCCCAGCCTCCAGCCTCTGTCCTGCTTCTTGATCCCTGCTTTGTCCAAGAATGGCTGATGTAATCCAGTCCATCAAACCTGATCAAAGAGATGTCCTGCTTTAAGAAGATGAGGAGGAACAATTTTGTTCAAGATGAAGTCAGGATGGGACACTGTGGGCCCAGTTCCTTGGCAACAGAACGTTAGCACAAAGGGCTGAGTTTCTGGCATTAATCCAGGCACTTTACTGGGGGAAGGGCAAAGTCATCACTGTATACACCGATAGTAGGTATACATTGCCAGGGCCCATGTTCTAGGACCCTTTAAATATATAGAGGGAGACTCTATACATAGAGAGGGTGCGCCTTGCCTCAGCCAAGAAAGAAAATCAAAACCAAAACAACAAACAAACAAAAAAGAATTCCTGGCCTTATGTGAGGCCATGCATGGTTGCCAGGAGAGATATTCATTGTCCACTGTAGGCTTAGATTTTTCAAAGCCTACTTTATTTAGGGTTCTTACACGCTTCAACCCACCGACCAAAGGTAAGAGAGAAAGATGTTTAATAGGACAAGGAAGTTGTAGACCCGCTTAGAAGTAGTTCTTTGGGGGGGGGGGATTCTCCTCTTCATTGTCAGGATACCAGCAGTCCAGTTCAATAGTAAACACCAAACACAACCCAGTAGTAGTGGCTCAATCTAGCAGGAACCACAAGACTTGGCATGAGTCAGCAGACGCAGCAAGAAGCAGCTGGAATACCACGAGAAGTTCTTTGGCAAGTTTCTCTCTACAAAGTGAAGGCCAGTGAAAAACCAGTGAAGCCAGGAGAAGCCAAACGAAGCCCAGTGAAACATTGTATGGCATCACAATGCCAGAGCGGCCTCTCACTGTTTATGGGGTTCCACTTATACTCTTTTCAAATATCCTGCACTCTCAAGCACCTGCTCCAGCAGAACATCACATGCCCTCTGGGATGGTTTGTATGTGTTTGGCCCTGAGAGTGGTATTATTAGAAGGTGTGGCCCTGTTGGAGTAGGTGTGTCACTGTAGGCGTGGGCTTTAAGACCCTCCTTCTAGCTGCCTAGAAGCCAGTATTCTGCAAGCAGCCTTCAAATGAAGATGTAGAACTCTCATCTCCCCCCTGCACCAAGCCTGCCTGGATGCCACTGTGCTCCTGCCCGGATGATAATGGACGGAACCTCAAATTTAAGCCAGCCCCAATTAAATGTCCTTATAAGAGTTGCCTTGGTCATGGTGTCTGTTCACAGAAATAAAACCCTAACTAAGACACTCTCTCAGGTGTCTGCTTCAACAAAACATCCTCTCACAGGACAGCGTCCAGAAAAATATCATATAACACAATTGAGTTTCCAAAGAAACCAGAAATTTCCACTTCAGTCCACTGCAAAGGGAACCAAAAGGGAAATTCCCAGAGGCCCAAGTGAACAAGGCAGTAGACTTGGCCACCCAGGAGGTGACCCTGGAACCAGAAGGAAGCTTCCCAGATCTTGGTTCCACCACTTGAATCTGAATTGCTCCAGAGCCCAGCCTATACACAAAGAAGCCAAGTGGACAACAAGAGAAGAAGCCAAAGAGGAGGCAAATGGTGGTCATTCTTGCCAGACGAGAGGCCCATACTTCCTGCTGCTATCAGAACACAGATGGTCACCAAACCCTACCCTGCAACCTGTCTTAGGGCAACTAAAACTGCTGAGTTACTCAGGTCCAGATATTTCAATAAATTTGGGCTCTCCTGTCCTCAGGGTGTGACAATGGCCCAGCCCTCACAGCAAAAGTTTCCTATGGCTAGGTCCCAAATGTTGAGTGGAAATTACTTTGTACTTAGAAGCCATGAAGTTCAGCACAGATAAACTAAACATGTTGGTGAGACCGGTAAAAATTTGGCCAACCTATTACTTTTTGCCCTCCTGTCTTAGTTTGGGGTTTGTTGCTGTGTAGAGACACCATGGCCAAGACAAATCTTATAAAGCCAAACATTTAATTGAGGCTGGCTTACAGTTTCAGAGGACTAGTCCATTATCATCAAGGTGGGAAGTCTGGCAGTGTCCAGGCAGATGTGGGGCTGGAGGAGCTGACAGTTCTACATCTTGATCCAAAGGCAGCTATGAGGAAACTTTTCTGCAGGCAGCCAGGAGGAGGCTCTGATGCCACTGTCCAGACTTGAACATACATATGAGACTTCAAAACTCCGCTTCTACAGTGACACACTTCCGCTAAGGAGGTCATACCTCCTCCAATATGGCCACACCTCCTCATAGTGCCACTTCCCATGGGCCAAGCATATTCAAAACATCACACCTCCTAAGGGCCGTATGAGCCTTAGTATGGAAAGGTTCATGAGGCAAAAATGACTAACCATTACATGCTCAAGTCCTTATGGGCTCTGCAGCAGACATAGAGGACTATTCATCGGATGGTGTGAGTGGCTGCACTTTTGCCTGTGTCTGAGCCGGGTGACCCTGCATGGGTAAAGAGTGTCCTGACCCAGAGCCTGGAGCCAACATGGAAAGAGCCTATAACCTGTGCTCCCCACCACCCCGACAGCAGTAAATGTCACCCTGTGGACCCACCACACCCAGCCAAGAGGAGGTTATAGAAGATAGTGGTGGATGGGGCATTGCCAGAGATAAGACTGACATGGTCCTATAATTATTATTGTCCCCCGCCCTTTTTTTTGTCTCCCCATGGTCAAAGCCTCAAACACCCATAAGCTAAAATCTTGGGTATGAAAAATAAAGAATGTAACTGGGAAGTTCATGGAGACTACACTTCCAACCCTAACAACTGTAAATGGGAGGAGCCTAAGCTCACCCCAGGGGACATCCGAGGGGAGGGTGCCCGTTTAATGTCACCAAGATACCCCTTAGATAGTTTGCCCTATGCAGACTCCAGCAAATTTCATTCCAGGTCCCAGAGTCTGGCTGGCTTGCACTACAGCTTAACCAAGTGTATACCTTCTGAATTGTTTGCACTGGAGGAGAACCCACTCCTTTGTGTCCTCATGCATGTTATACCACAAGTGCTTGTCTGTAATGGAGAAGAGGGAGGGGGCCCCCTAAATCTAGATTCTAGGCTTCCCCGTACAGCAAGCCATTCCATTCTCACTCCCCTGCTGCAGGCATTGAAGACTGTGCTGCAGTTGGACTTGAGCCCTAATCATGAGGGATAAGAACTTTAAGGATGGGTGGGTTGGTGAGCAGGGGGTAGGGGGAATGGGATAGGGGGTTTTTGGAGGGGAAACCAGAAAAGGGGATAACATTTGAAGTGCAAATAAAGAAATATCTATTAAAAAAAAACTTGAAGGAAATCAGTGTTCAAGTAGACGTTGACCCGAGCCATCTGGAACATTCTGTTCACATCTGGACACCCAGTTAGATGCCTTAGCTAAGGTTCTTCAGAATCGAAGAGGATGGGACCTCCTCTTTAGGAGACAAGGTCTCTAACATGACACGGGGAGAAACTCGTTGCTTCTCTGCTGGTCAGTCAGGGTAATTAGAGGCGGTTTAGCCATGGTCAGAAACAACCTTCAGGACAGAGAATGGAGGTGTCAGGAATCTATCAACTGATGCTAAGCTTTGCTGCCCTGGTCCCTGGGGTTGACTACTCATGGCCATGGCTGAACCATTCATCCTTTTGTTCCTAGCCCTCTGTAGCATGCTGCTTGCTCAGCTGCCTACTTAGCTTCTGCCTTAGTTAGGTTCTACTGCTGTGAAGAGACATCAGGGCCACAGCAACTCTTATAAAGAAAAACATTTCCTTGGGGCTGGCTTCCATATTCAGAGGTTTAGTCCACTTTCCCCGTGGGTGCGCAGAGACGGAGAAGATGCTACAGAAGGAGCGGAGAGGTCTGCATCTGGATCAGTGGGCAGAAGGAAGGGAGTGGTGAGCCACCAGGCAGGCTTGAGCTTCTGAGACCTCAAAGTCCGGTCCTTAGTGATGCACTTCTTCCAATGTGGCCACACCCACTCCAGCAAGGCCACACTTCCTAGAACACTGCTCCCTGTGAGCCTTTGGGAAGCTATTTTCTTTCAAACCACCACAGCTACGTAAAATAGAAAATAAATTCAGTTAAACTACCAGTGCTGAGGAGTTGACATAACCTCCAGGTCCATGGTTTGACTAATGCCTCCAAGTTGGGAATGTAAAGGCCTTAGACCTTTGTATGCCCCTAGACCTTAACCCAACTGACGCCGTGATGGAAGTACCATTCAGGCTATGGAACCTAGCATGTAGACAGCAACATCCACCAAAACAAAAACAAAGACCTAATCCATCAATGTCCATAGTTCTGGAAATGTCTCTAGATGTACGAGCCCTTGTTCTTTGGCTTCTGTAGTTCTGCTTCTGGCTCACTGTTCTTGTTGACTGAGGTGTGTCAGCCCAGGTTGTGGTCCCGAACACCCAGTGTAGTCGCTGGCTGGCTAATTCTGTTGTCTTGAACTTGTGTCCGAGTGGTCTTCCATACCTCCTAACAGCCTGACAGAAACCAGGTTGGCCTTGAACTTAGTATATAGTCAAGGCTGGCCTTGTGCTCCCAAACCTTCTGTCTTCGCCTCCTGTGTGCTGTCAGGTTCCAACCTCCAAAAAGACAATTTGGGTTCGGCTCAGGCTCAACTCTGACCCTGTAAGCACTTAGCACTCTTCAGAAACCTTGTAAAGTGAGTTTCTGTTAGCTAATACATTCTCCTCTGCTCCTGCTGCCCCCCCCCCCGGTCCCCCCAAATCCAGAGCCAGCATCTAGTCCTCTATTAACTCAAACAACTCTCCAGCAGATCGGAGCCCCGTGCTAGATTCCAGCTGCTCCAGAAAGCTGCCCTCCTCCTCCTCCTCATACCTTATAACCAGCAAGAGTCTCCCATGGTCTTCATGCTCTTCCCTGCTCCCGCAGCCCTGGCAGTAACCAGGCTGCTCCTCCCCCTTCCTGCTCTCGCTGCGGCTCTCTCGTCCCAGAGAGGCAGCCATAACCTACTCCCCCAGATGCCTCTGGCTGGTCTCTCCCTTATCTACAATGCGACCTTCCCCCAGTAATGAATCAGTCACGTCCACCATGTCTTCCCTGTCCTCCTCGAATACCAACGCCCACCAGCGGTCTCCTTATTTCCTTAACCTCTTCTTTCCTTTTCCTGTTCTCACAAGGAAGCAAGTCATCACAGATTGTGGCTACTGGGAAATGAGGAGGAAGGGAGGTGGAGTTGTTCGTAGGTTTGCCAAATGAGAGTGAGCGAGAGCGGAAGAGGGCGCCAGGATTCTTCGTTCCCTCCATTTCCTGCACTGTCTCCCCCACAAAGAGTTAATTCAGGTGGGCGGGTCGGTCACCTGGCCAAGGAGCCCTCCCTCAGGAAGAATGGTCCACCCTAAGCAGGCGGAATAATTATCCCTTTACTGAGGCAATGCCTGTTTTCGTCCCAGAGCCCCCACCTCCAGCAAGGTCTCCTTCAGAGTGCAGCCATACAACTTTGTAAATCTGCTCACTTGTCTGAGTTGCTCACACAAGGGTGACTTTGCTTTTCTTCTTCCTAACCCCTCGCTAAGCATGCTTTTCCTAATGGTCTGGGCTTTACTTTTCTTTCTTTCTTTCTTTTTTTTTTTGCAAGATGATATTTTAATGGTTTATGTGGCTAAGAGATGTTTTCCCAAAGAACAATGGCCTGGGAATCTGTGCCTGAGACATTGTTTATAATCAGATGATCATTTAGGGGTTATTTTCCCCCACATAATTCTTTTTTTTTTAAAGCTAAAATTGTTATTTATTTATTTATTATTTTCTTTATTTACATTTCAAATGTTATCCCAAAAGTTCCCTATACCCTCCCCTCGCCCCTGCTCCCCTACCCACTCACTCCCACTTCTTGGGCTTTACTTTTCTAATGCTTTCCTTCCTGCCATGTGGTCGCTTGCCCTCCCTGTGGCTGACCTTCATACCTGTTTAATTCAAACAGTATGGCTGTGCCCTTCTCTATTCTCCTCTGGGTGAGATTTCCAGCTTGCTACCTTATGATTTTTCCTTCTAAACTCTAATAAAATTGTCCTGACATTTTTATCTTGTAAGGGTCCATGATTCACCAAAGAATGATACCCAGGACTCAAACAGTGTATAAAAGCAAAGAGTGTTTTATTCTGCAGAAGTCTAGCACGCTGGAGTCTCCCATTCTAATATGGGGATGCCCATATGAGCTGGCAGGCCCGATTTAAAGTAAGTCATGGGGCTCCGGGGAGGCGTAGGTAGGTAACCTCCTATCTCTAGGGAAGTTGCAGAACCATTGCTGGGGACTTCTGAAAACTGTTGCTGAGGAAATCTGGAAACTGGCGCTGACCTTGTCCTCACCTCAGGACAAACGGCAGGGGACCTTCTGAGGCCCAGGTCTTGGAAACAGAAATTTAGGCCTAGTCTCCTGTTTGAAGCCAGTTGTCACGGAGTCAGCCTGTCTCCATCTGACTGTTTTTTTTTTTTTTTAATTCTTTTTATCAAAGAGACCAAGACCCATTAAAGGAGACCCCAATTTCCCTTATATTAGCAGCAGTGTTACAATTTGATGTAAAAGATGTGTGGGAGAAAGAGACAGAGAAAAGACAGACAGACACCAGGAAATATACACATGTTTATTAAAGAACAGTGTGAATGCCTTCTGATTATGAATCCCACCCCTGCCAGGTTGTTGTTTTTCTCCCCAGCATGGATGGAATCCAATTTTAATTCTTTGAGTCCTTTGTTTGAATGGAAGGCCCGGTGTCACCTTTGAATTTCTCATCTCCTGCTAGAATGGTTACAAAACCACTGATGTGAAGTTCTACAAGTATCTGTTGTGAACGTGTGTGTCTTCTACCAAGGGACTGGACTCAGCTGATGCTGTCCACCCTCCCGACCTTGGGTACCTACCTCCACCGTGGCAAATATATACATATACATATATATGTATGAATGAATATATATACATACATATACACACATATATACACACATATGTATATATACACACACATATATATACACACACATATGTGTATACACACACACACACATATATATGTTGTGGCAGCATGTTTGAGGGTCTTCCATGCTGCTGCTTGCAGCTATAGTTCCTATTTTCACTAAAATGCACTGTAATTTATACCTTCTATTGAACTCCTAATTATGATTGTCAAAGTTCCTGAAGTAAGAGCAGAAACTGCTGCCCCCTTGTGGTCTGCAGTGGTTATAACCTTCTTCATGGTTGATTTCTTTCTAAATCAGCTGTCCCCCAAAGCAGCTAGAATTTCAGGATGCCTGCTTGTTCAAATTACATCTAGAAGGTTAGGAGGCCACATGACTCAACTGGAAGGAACTCTCCTGTGAGATAGCTTTTGTTTCCAGGAGGAGGCTTAGCTCCGCCTCACTCTGGTTTCTATCATCTTATCAGAAGGAATTTGGCACTAGTAAATGCGGAGATGCAGCAGTAGGTGCTCCGGTACTTACCAGAGCTTGCAAAGGCAGGATTAGTTACCATGTGGTGAGGTCATACAACATCCTACTCCAAAAACAGAATAGAGAGAAACATTCATCATATATTTGCATGCTCACACACGTGGGCACACATGTATGTGCACTTATGTGTGTACATGATTGTGAAGTCTTCCTCTTTTACCTTCTATATTAAGGCAGGCAGGGAGGTCGCACCTGAAGCTCAAGCTCAGCGAATCTGCTAATCTCGCTAGCCAGCATTCCCCAGGAATTCAGTCTTTCTCTTTTGAGCACTGTGGTTACAGGCAGCCTGCCATCCCCACCTGGCCTTTATGTGGGTGTTAAAAATCAGCACTTGGATCTTCCTGCTTTCACAACAATAACTTTATCTACTGAGCCATCACCCCAGCCTGTCATGTTTATTTTCCTGGGTGTCTTTCTTCCTTTATTTACCTGGTAATGTTGAGGGTCAAGCGTTGCTGGCAGAAGAATAAAGAAAACAAAAACAAAAACAACCAACCAACCAACCAACAGAAACAATAACAATAACTGCCTGGCAAATAACTACTGCAATCTATTTGTTTTGTTTATTTATTTCATTATTTTTTCTTTCATGGAAATAGATTTTTTTCATACAATATATTCTGATTATAGTTTTCCTTTCCCCTACACCTTCCACTTCCCCACCTCCATTCCTTTCTGGATCCACACAGCCATCTAGGGACTAATAGTAAAATAAAATAAAGCCAAATTGCAATCTACTTCTATGTGTACAGAATGATTTGTGGAAAACCACACACACACACACACACACACACACACACACACACACACCAACACCAGAAACACAAGTGAAACAGGAGTAAAGTCAAGGGGAGGCCTGGAGGTTGCGCGGGGGGGGGGCAGGGTACGACAGGCCTTGAGATGTAAAGGGGTTGCAGTGTTTGAAAAAAGTCAGAAAGGTGCTCATGGATCAGTAGAATTGATAAAGTAAAAAGGGCCATCCTACTCAAAGCAATCTACAGAGCAATGCAGTCCCCACCAAAAATCCAGTACAATTCTTCACAGAAATTGAAAGGGAAATTTTTAGTTTGATATGGAAACCTAAAAGAACCCAGGATAGCTAAAACAATCCTGAATAATCAAGCCACTGCTGGAGGTCTCACCATCGGCAGTCTCAAGTTGTACCACAGAGCTGTAGTAATAGAAGCAGCATGTTTTTGACACAGCATCAGATACACAGACTGATGGAATCAAATGGAAGATGCAGTCACAAATTCACATATGTATGAACACCTATTTTTTTTTTTTAAATAAAGAACCTGGAAATACACATGGGAAAAAAGATAGCGTCTTCAACAAATGGAGCTGTTCAAACTGGATGGCTCTTGTCTTGTTTTATCCTGTAGGCACACATATGGCTTCCAGTTTTTATGAGATTCCTGAGTGTGGGAATGGGTGCACGGTGGGTGTCTGACTCTATATCTGGTTTTTGTGCCTTTTCTTGGGTCTTTTCCATTCTGTTTGTTTGTTTTGTCCTATTCCAATGTGCTATTTTTTGTTTTATTTTATTTTTATTTTATTATTTAATTTTAATGTAATATTATTTATTGTTATTAGTTTTATTTTATTATCATTCCTTAGAATCTTGTTTGTTTTCTAATAAGAGACAGAAAGAAGGTAAATCTCCTTCCTTCTTTTCTTTCTTTCTTTCTTTCTTTCTTTCTTTCTTTCTTTCTTTCCAGCAAACCCCCCCCAATTTCTCTGTGTAGCCCTGGTTGTCCTGGAACTCACTCTGTGGACCAGACTGGCCTTGAACTCAGAGACAATCAAGAAGTTCTCAAGGAATAAAATTTGTGTCCACAAGGAGACCAATTGTCCTAAGGATTGAGACATTTCAAGGACTCACACAGCATCTTCCACCTTATATAGCCAAAGAGTGGTTGAAAAAGCTAATAACAGTAAAATTCTCCCTTTGGCTTGCTTAGGAAGAAAAAAAAAATCACTGGAAATTGTACAAGAAGCTTCGGTTTTGTGTCTACATAATTAAAAGTTAAGTGGAAAGCCAGGCCACCAAGATTGTTCATGACGCAAGCTTGAGTATGAACAGTCTGTGACATTATCTTT
>NC_034601.1:18731799-18733770 GCF_900095145.1 Mus pahari
TATATATATATATATATAATCTGTTTTTTTGATAGAAGATTGATAGATTGACACAAGAGCTCACTATGTAGTCCTGGCTAGCCTAGAGTTCTCGATGTAGATCAAGCTGGCTTTGAACTCACAGAGATCTGTTTACCTCTGCCACCAGACCCAATATCTCTCTGTAACTTTTAAAAACTCTTTCTGTGTTGAAACATTTTGAAATAGTATTTCAATATATATTTTTAAAATAGTATCTATCTCTATGTAGATTGCAATATTTAAATATGGTTTCACATTTCTGCAGACTTTACATGTACATCTTCTGCTTATGGGTTCCAGAGAGGAGGAGAATACAGGTATCACATGAAATTTGAATTATATATGATACAGCTTAGCAGAAGGCATTGGTTTTCATGTTAATGGAGATGGCGAATCCTCACACCTCTGGGGAAGTCACCAGGATGAAGCCTAGGAGAAAGGATTACAGAGTTCCAGTCTGAGTTCAAAAGCCTGAAAAGCAACTCTAATCCAAAGAGCAGGAGGCTCAGGACCCAGGAGGAACTGGTTCTGGTTCAGGTGCCAAGACAGGAAAAAAATGTCACATCTTAGTTTGAAGGCCATCAGGTGGGAGGGAGTTCTCTCTGCTTTTGGAAATGTAGACTCTTTGTTGTTCAGATCTGTATCTGCTTAAATCACACCCAGGGATCACATCAGCATTACCGAGCCTAGCAGTTGAAACAGCACAAGCATGCTCATAGAAATGTCCCCTAATACATTTGCCTAAACATCTGAGTATCTTCGATCCAGGTAATGACACATATGTAATGACACATAACATTAACCGTTACATCAACCACTGTCAGAGGCCATTTTGTTTCTGAATGATCGGTCTGTAGGCAGTTGATGCAAACTTAAACTCCAAGCTGATCTGAAAGTCATGAAGATTTGTGATTGTAATAGATTCCAATCTGTTAAACACAGCAGGCAAGGCATTTTAAAGAACATACAGTTTTGCCACATGTTAGCAAGTGGTAGATACAGTGGGCTTTAAAAAGTCTGGCGTCTAAGGTCTGGGGGTGGGTGAGCTGGGATATTGTGCAGGGGTCTTTAGGTTGACTTTCCCCTAATGGCATTTCCCTTTAGTTCATGGATATGGAATTTTCCTCTGGGCCCATGGTCACCAGAATACAGATTCCTTTTCTTAGACTCTCATAATAGATGTGGCCATGTGATTAGATTTTTGACCAGTAGACGATGAGAAGTATCACATGCTGTGTGCTAACAACCTTATTGAAGAAAGGGTTTGCTCTTTCTTCATAGTCTATTCTGCTTCTTGGAGTATGGACACTGCTGTATGTGACTTTAAAGTTCAGGACACACATAGATGGGCAACAAGACAGAAGAAGCCCAGGTCTCTGACATTATGAGCTTTCCAAACCAGCCTTGTGTTTTTTTCCCAGTTCTCGGTTATGATATACATCCATTTCTACTATAGCTACAGCCTAGTAAATGACGCCAAAGTGAGCCTTGGATGGGATCTTTCGTCGGCATGTGATCCTTTCCAGATGTGCTTTGAAAGTTATGGATCTGCTCACAAAGGTCTCTGCCATCCTGCAGCTTTGGAAGGCTTCTCTGTTGTTGTTATTCCTGCATCCTTGGGGATGGAACCCTGAGTTTGGGCACAGACCAGGCAAATTCTCTGCACTTGAGGCTCATGTCTAGTTGTTAGAGATTCTTGAAGAGTGAATGCTACTGCTTCAATGCACTAGAGTATAGGAGCTGAAACCTCCAGAGTATAGGAGCTGAAACTTAATGACTGTGACGACGTGAAGACATGGGGTCTTTAAGAAGTGATTAGGCTATAAGGACACTTCCCCCATGGGTGAGTAGTATTTTATCCAACAATTTTGCAGGGAGAGGGGTGTATAGCTTTCATATATATATATATATATATATATATATATATATATATATATATATATATATATT
>NC_034601.1:18736028-18741956 GCF_900095145.1 Mus pahari
GATGTCTGGAGCCTGAAACAGGGTCTGTCCCAGAAACTGTGTTGCTTCTGTCTGTCCCAGAAGCTGTGTAACTTCTGCAGTCCACACTCTCACCAGTGCAGACTGGAGCCTGGGCGACCAGGAGTAAAGATGGCTCCCTTACCAGCTCAGGCAGTGAGAGGCCTCCTGGGCAGACACCTCTCCTCTGGCAGGTAAGGTGCCCAGATGTCTGGAGCCAGAAATGGGGTCTGTCCCAGAAGCTGTGTCGCTTCTGCAGTCTGCCCTCTCACAGGTGCTGACTGGAGCCTGGGCGACTCGGAGCAAAGATGGGTCCCTTACCAGCTCAGGCGGTGAGAGCCCTCCCAGGCGGACACCTCTCCTCTCGCTGGAAGATGTCCAGATAGCTTTAGCTATCTTTAAAGATGATTTAACATCTGTCTGTCAGTCTGTCTGTCTGTCTATGTGTAGCAGACAGAAGACAACCTGCTGAAGACAATTTTCTCCTACTTTGTGTACTCTAAGGACCAAACCCAGTGCAGTAGACTTGGTACGAAGTGCCTTTGCTTGCTGAGCCATTTCATCAGCTCCCCAGTTTTCTTTCTTCCTGGTTGCCGAGCTTGTAGGGAAGTCTTGCACGGTGTGGTGGCTTGAATAGGAGTCACGCCAATAGATTGATGTGTTTGAATGCTTGGCCATAGGGAGTGGCACTATTAGGAGGAATGGCTTTGTTGGATTAGGTGTGTGACCTAATTGGAAGAAGGATTTCACTGTAAGAGCTTTAAGGTCTTACATGGTCAAGCTATGTCCAGTGTGGGACATCTTCTCCTTTTGATGCCTGCAGATCAAGAGGTAGAACTCTCAGCCCCTCCAGCACCAAGTCTGCCTGGAAGCTCCCATGCTTCTCCCCATGATGATAATGGACTAACCCTCTAAAAACCGTAAGCCAGTCCCAATTGAATGTTGTCCTTTATAAGAGTTGGTGTGGAGATGGTCTCTCTTCACAGCAATAAAACACTAAGACACATGGATGTATGTTGTTGACTTGAGCATAGCAAAACCTTCCTCTGGTTAGTGTGGATGTGCACAGAAAATGTCCATCATAGCTATTTCCCCCCAGATATTTACAGAACACTGCCACCTACTGAGGTTTCTTCTACGGAGATGAGCTAAACTGGTCCATTGTCAGTTGTATGTCAGTCTCCCTGTTCACCTGCATTGTAGGTGCTACAGCATCTTCATCTGAACTCCCAGCCTGTGTCTGTCATCTTGTCATTCTTTGGACAGCCCTACTCAGGGGTCTGAGATCTAGGGTGTGCAAGAACACACATGTGCTTTTATCTGGTTTTACTGTTGGGGCAACAATGGCTTTGTAGAAAAGACTTTGGTAGCATTTTTTTTTTCCATTTTGTTGTTGAATTGAACCAGTAAGTTTAGAATAACATTTTTTTAATGTAGCAATAATAACTAATTTAGTGTTGTGCAAGACATTCATCCAGTACTTGCAGACAGAATGGACTGTGAACTCATTTTAGCTTAGAGCATTTAGTGTGGTTTTTTTTCTTTCCTTAAATTCATGCCGCTGGACTCAGCTTGTAACCATGCTTAAGCAGTATCAGCGTTTCCTCCATTTCCTAATTGCAGTAATCCTCTAGAGCAGTGGACACCCAGGTGTCTCCAGCTGTTTGAGGAGCGCCCATGGCTTGCTTTGGACAGATAACACCTCATTATAGATTTTGTCACTTATATTTTAACATTGTTTAAACATTGAGAGTATACAACTTTATCAGCGTTTTAAACATAGCATCATACACAAACAGCATGTGAGTGCATCATATCTTATACATATATACACATACGTTCTTTTGTAGGCAGACATGTACTTAAATTATCAAAAGTGTATGCATATTAAGCAAACGTTCTCCTTGGCTTATTATTGTAGTTTGCATATTATGGTAAATCTATTGTGGTTGAAGAGACTGAGAGCAAAAATAAATAAATATATGTATATATATATATATATATATATATATATATATATATATATATATATATATATATATATATATATGTAAAATGCTACTAACCTACCTAATATCTTAGTGACACAGCACACTGTCAGTTGTCTACCGCTATGGTGACATGGCAGATTGTGAACTTTGTCATTAAAGAGTAACACATTGCTTATTGGTCTGGGGAAAGAATCTAATTCAAGATTAGAGCCTTGATTGCTTCTGAATAGACACGGTATGCTGAACCACATAGGTTGGCATCTAGCTGTAATCTACACACAGGGCTCATTTTATAGGAGCCGTTGCTTCCAAAGGACAGCACAGAGGACCCAATTCATTTCAAGGGACAGCAAAACACTACTGAACCATCATGCATCCTGCTACTCTCTTCTTGAGTAACCTTTGCTTTTATTTGCAGAGGAATAACCACAAGAGGTCCCTGGATCTTGAGAGCATCACACCTATGGGAAACTATCAGTTTGGGCTTAATTTTTCTGGCTAATAGGCAATTATGCACACTCGTTTAATATTTTTTACTGTTCTAAGTACCATGGAAGGACATGTAGATCAGCTTTGTGGCCCTGCTCCCTCTTCAAGTGGAATGGCCTTCTGGCCCCAGTACAGCCTATCACACATGGATGCCGTTTCTCAGAAAAAAAAAAAAAAAAAACCCTTGAATTTGTCCTGAGAATTTGACCTTTGCCCCTTGCTGTACTTGCAGAGATCCCTGTCGCTCTCTCGTGACATGTTTTCCCTTTACACGAGGGTGTAGTTATATGAACAGCAGTATTCCCCAACAGACTCTGAGCTCCCTGGGTACAGAAATACCTTATTTATAAAACATGCTTCATGTTCCGTGCAAGTACTGAGATATAAGAGAGTTCAGCCCACATCTTTTCAGCTTTGAAAGAATGGGTCTTTTGGTTCTTAGAGTCTGGTCATTGGGGATGGTGTAGGCAGTTGAAAAGCGAGTTTGAAAGAGAGGTTTCCTGGATCTGTTTTGAGTGTGTTTGTGGGTAATTTCCATGGTTCCTCGCAGTAAGTCTCTAATGAGGACCCAGAGGAGAGAGAGGTTCCAGTCTGGCCTGAGTGTTGGAATGGCGCTGCACTTGGTGATCTGTTGCTTTTCCTGTGTAGGCACTGTGAACTTCCTCACCATTCCTCTTTCCTTTTACACGTTGGTGCCTACAGACACAGAGCCAACTGTGCTATGTCCCTCTCTATTGCTCTGCCACCCTCAGTCCATGCAATGGTCTCTTTTTCTTTCCCTGGTTTCTGCAGTTACAGCATTTGTACTCATATCTGAAGATTTGGAACTGGCAGCCACAGATGAGAAACAACATGCAGTTTCTCTTTCTGGGTCTGGGTTACCTCACTCAGTCTGATTTTTTTTTCTAGTTCCATCCATTTACTGGAACAGACTGTGGAGGAAT
Source organism: Mus pahari (assembly GCF_900095145.1). Taxonomy (NCBI): domain Eukaryota; kingdom Metazoa; phylum Chordata; class Mammalia; order Rodentia; family Muridae; genus Mus; species Mus pahari. Next base: position 18,739,450 of record NC_034601.1, read on the forward strand.
GTCATCATGTTTTTTGATGATCCACTTGTTTCAGAGATGACCCGCTTAAACTTCTCCAAGTGAATTTCACTTGTCTTTTTTTAAATTTTAACATGACTCTAGGAATCTTTGATAGCTGGTTCAGTAATATTTTCCAGGCTTTCTTTATGCTTTATTGACCTAGATCTAAAGCAATTAGATCTAGAATTGCAGGGAATTCTGATCACCTTTTGTGGGAAATATGATTTAGGGAACACAAATGGAGGATTGGATGCTACCTCGTACCAAAGAATATGGGGCAGGGCAGACTGAGCTGTAGATATCACGATATGATGTCAACTGTGCTCATTGCTTCTGAGATGGAGGGATTGATTTCCTGAATGTCTGTTCAGGGAACAAAGACACAAACTTCATTTTTTTGAGACTGGGTCTTATTATGGAGACCAGGCTGAAACTGGACTCACAGTACTGCCTGTATCTCCAGAGTGATGGATTGCAGGCATGCATCATGATACCCAGGATGCTTCGTAATTTTCACTGGCAGCAAAAATTTAAAATAATATAACAATACATTTCCAATGAAAATTTAATTTATGATATATTTTATAAATTTCTCATTTTATTTTTATTGTCATGGAAATCTTGGTCCCTGGTGACAGTAACACAGTGTTTAATGCTGCGTCTCATTCTTCATTTAACAACAAGAATGGGGTGGGGAGAAGCTTCAGCCAGCAAAGTGCTTTGTGAAAGCATGAAGACCCGAGTTTGGATCCCTAGTACCCACATAAAAGCTGTGCATAGGGGTATGCATCAGTCAACCAGTGCTGGGGCCTCAGGACGGGTGGCAGGGGGGGGGGAGGGAGACAGGGAGATCCACAGAGCACACCAGTGACCAATCAAATTGAAACAGTGAGTTCCAGGGTCACTGAGAGACTTTATCTTAAGTGATTATGATAGAAGAAGATACTCAGCATTGACCTTTTGCTTTCACACACTTCTACACACATGTGAATACACACATGCACATGCAGACACACAATACACACATGTGCACACATATGTATACATGCACACATACACACATATGAATACATACAAGCACACACACATGTATGTAACATACATACACATATATGCACATATGAATACACACATACACAGATATATACATATGCATACACACATACACACGAACACACACAGATACATAATATACACACATACATGCACACAAATATACACACATACATACATGCACACACATATACATAAACACACACAAGCACATACACACATACACACACACAGAGGACAGAAAAAAAAGGGTTATCTGTACTTCTAGCAGTCAGGAGGCTGAGATATGAGTTACGAGATGAGGCCAACCTGGACTACATGAGGAATGTCAGGCCTGCTTGGGTTATATAGGAAAGCATGTCTCAAAAAGTGTATTAATAACTATTATTATTGCTGAAAACAGCTCAATATGTCTTGGCAGTTCTGTTCCCATTCTTACAATCAATCAGCCTTAGGATAGTTGGAAGTGTAGTCAATTCATGTTTTAGGTTCAATCAATATAATTTACCTATTAACTTTCATTTATTTTATTTCTTTGAGTTTTAAGGATACGGAGAAGCTGATGTTTTGCCAGGTGTTTGTGGCACACGCCTTTAATCCCAGAACTCAGGAGGAAAAGGCAGGCGGATTTCTGAGTTTGAGGTCAGCCTGGTCTACAGAGCAAGTTCCAAGACAGCCAGGGTTACACGGAGAAACCCTGTCTCAAAACACATGCTCTCACCCCCACAAAAGCTCAATTTTGATGTATGATCAAGTAAAACATGACTTGAGACCCTGTTCTTGGTTATGGTTTTATTGCTGTGAAGAGATACCACGACCAAGGCAACACTTATACATACAGCGCTTTACTAAGCTGGCTTATAGTTCAGAGTTTCAGTTCATTATCATTATGGCAGGAATCATGGCAGCATCCAGGCAGACGTGGTGCTGGAGAAGGAACTGAGAGTACTATATCTGGATCTGCAGGCAACAGAAGGGGGCTATATCCCATACTGGGCCTACCTTGAGCATAAAAGACCTTAAAGCCCACACCCACAGTGACATACTTCCTCCAACAAGGCCACACCTACTAATAGTGCCACTTCTTATGGCCAAGCATTGAAACACATGAATCTATGGGACTAAAACCATTCAAACCACCACAAAACCCAATTAAAGACAATGCAGTAAAAAACCCCTGAAAATATCGGATCCTTGTCTATTCTCTCTGCCTAGCCTCCTCTTAGTGAATAATAACCTTTCTAAGCTTAATTTATCTCTCTATCTTCAGATATTCAATTTTTTTGTTTTTCCTCCTTAGATGAAAGGTGGGGCCCTTCACCCATGTTACTGGGTGAGAGAATACCCAGGGTACCATGATGTTGTGTAAAGATGTATCTAGACATGTAAAGATGTATCTAGACATGTAAAGACGTATCTAGACATGTAAAGATGTATCTAGACATGTAAAGATG
>NC_034601.1:18742578-18807669 GCF_900095145.1 Mus pahari
AAAGATGTATCTAGACATGTAAAGATGTATCTAGACATGTGTAGACTGTATCCTTAGTCCTCTCTTCAGCTCAACTGTTTCCCCCTGGAAGATTTCTCATATTTCAACAATCTGTGCTTTACTTCCAAGTAGTTTGATTGTTTCCCATCTTTGACTACAAATAACACTAAACCCAAGAGTATTTTGCTTACAGCATTGTCTATCTTTGGCAATGCATCTTAAGCATATGTTTCTAAATGAAGATTGCTTAGTAAAAGGAAAATACATAGATCATTAAAAATACATTGTGGAGGTTTTAAAACACAGAGTATAAACTGAGTACAGTGGCACATGCCTGCAATTTTAGGCCTCAGGAGGCTGAGGCAGAAGATTTTGCATTTCTGTCCAGCCAGGACTGTCTCTAATCAAATAAACAGGCAAAGAAGAACTGAAGAAAATATATTATCATATTCTATGCATTGTTAAAAGCAATTTTAAACTCTCCTTAGAGAAAACTGCGGCATAACTTAACTTTTATATAATACTGTAATAAAGTATGAAGTAAAATAGATTTATGATCTCTCCTTTATAAACATGAGACCGTGTTGTGGAAGTCAGTATTGGTTGGGATTGTCCACAGAGTTCCTGTCTCCTGGACCACCAATGAGAATGCAGTTGTCAGATGGATTCATCTTGACTTGTTCCCTTTCTGTTCCTGTCTCTTGCTCTCTCAATTTATCATTGCCACACAAACCCCTAGACTTCTGTAAGAAAGGTTAAGAAGGGGCTCGAGCGATTGCTCAGTGCCCTGCCAGAGGACCCAGGTTCAATTCCCAGCACCCACATGGTAGCTCACAATGGTCTCTAACTCTACTTTCAGGGATCCAGCGCCTTCTTCTGACCTCCATGGGCACGGCCAGGCACACATGTGGTGTACATATACATATGCAGACAAAACATTTATCCATACAAAAATTAAACAACTTTTTAGAAAAGAAAGGTTAGAAGATTCTCTGGGTCTGAAGAGGTGACTGAGTGGTTAGGGCATATGCACCACCCTTCTAGAGGACCCAAGTTTCATTCCCAGCACCCACACTTGGTGGCTCAAAAATGCCTGTGGCTACAGCTCCACGGAATCTTGTGTCTGGCTTCGAAGGCATATGCACTTATGTGTGCATATCCACACAGAGACATGGACACACATACATAACTAAAAACAAAATTATATATGGAATACTTTTTTTGTGGTAGAGAACTATCTGGGGCAAAGGGTAAGGACACTAGAGGCCTGGACGGCAGAGGAGTCGCATGGTGGTAGTGGAGGCAGCAAGTGAACATGAGATACATGAGAGAAGAAATCTGGGAAGAAAAGAGAAATGGGAGCAACGTGAGCTGTGAATCTGCACCATCTATGTCCTCTTTGGGGAAAACTGTACATCGATTATTCTGAAATTGCTTTTTGGGCGGCTCTTGCATTATGTTCGGATCTTACGTAAAGTGTCACGTACAGATTGAGCTATGTGGATTGTAGCTTCAATGGGGCAACGGATCTTCAAATGGAAACACTTAAGAGTACATGGGTACTGCACTAAGCTCTAAGCTGGCTGTCCGTGAAGACAGGTTATGAATAAATTAACACGTGTTTGAGTGTCTGTGCTCACTGAAGATATTCACATTCTTACACAGGAGGTACACGTCCTTTAATTATAAGCAGACCTACAAGGCAAGGCTGAGCCATACCAGATGTCCATTGACATCCTAACACTTGATTCCAGGTCTCGGCAAATAGAATTACATCAATCACTGGCAAACATCCTAAAAAAGAAATAAAGCACATCAGTGGAAAAATAAAAATTGAATCTAAGTGAAGGCAATGCAGACACTGACCAGAATAGCCCGGGGGAATCAAATAGGACTCAGATTGCTGCTGTAGTGGGAGGAGCCACACCCTGGCTCTGAGTGCTCCCGCCCACGGCCCGAAGGATGATGGGAACTCTGCTCCAGGAAGAGCGGCTTGCAGCATCCTGGGAAGGTTATATGGCCTCTCAGCGCTCCTTTCGTCTAATCAGCCTCAGTGTAGGAACCCTACTGATTTCTGCTCACCACCACACAGTTTTATCTCCAGATTATTACACTGATGTTTATCCCGAGATAATGTCCCCTGTTTCTGCTTGGGCCACTCTGGTTTCAACTCGAGCTTCTAAAAGTCCATGTAAATTGTCCACATATTTATCACTCTGACCCTCTCAGGCCCTTACCCGCCCCCCCCCCCCATGGGGCACATTAGGAAAGGTCATTTGAGGACACAGACTTCTGAAAAGTCACAGTCCTAACAAGTGTTTAGCTTTGTCTGTCACACTCCAAAGTACATGCTCTGAACCACTGCATTTCCTGACATGTGCTCTCTGGAGAGGACAGCTGTTGACTTTGAGAGGCCACATTGCTGTCTTTCCTCCTTCAGATCCATCCTTCAGGCTACTAAGCCAGCTGTCCTTGTTAAAACATGGCTGTCAAGTGGCTCAGGCTAGCCATCAAAGGCACAAAACCACACAAAAGCATACCATGGTTACAGCACTGGGATTCTTGAATGGGAAACCCTCCATTAGTGAGATGTGGAGGGGATTGTTATTGGCCAACACCCCTTCCAACCTGTCAAACGCTGCAGCAGAGCCATCATGGTACTCTAAGAAGGTGATTGACACAGACATGCCCCCTCCCTGACTCTTCCTGTCTTCTGGCCACAGTGCACTTAGTGAGAGGAGACTGAGGTGGAGTCAAAGTTAGGTTTTGACTGGAACGAGATGTACTAAAAGTCTAGCAGACAGTTAAGAGTTCCAAGGTGGTGAGCTCTGGGGTGGGGGGCTGGGGGCTGGGGGCTGGGGGCTGGGGGCTGGGGGCTGGGGGCTGGGTTCGTGATGGGAAACTACCTACCCTGCAAGTCCTCATGCCAGCAGGAGCAGGTGGAGAATTAGAAAGATGGAGGAGTATTACAGATTGGCCATTGAGCCGCTCAGGAAACAACAGTAACTAAAAACCCAGGGAGGAGGATGCATTAATAGGTTTTATTGAGAGAGAGTGCCCAGGGGAGCCAGGAAGGAATGGGCTGCTGGGTGGAATTTTGGAGAAAGAAAACAGATTTCAGAGACAGCTGTCATGTAGGAAATGCTGGGTGAGGCTGAAGCATATGTCACCTGGCTCCTCTGGGAGAGTTCGACATCAATAATCCTACCAATTATTTCTTTACTGCCTCACTGGATTGTGCTTTTCCTTTGGTTCTGTACCATGAAGAGCTGAACCCCCTTCCCACAGTCATCCCGATGGGCAGTGGAAGATGCAGAGGATCCCATCTCTATCTGAGTGATCTGCCTTTGATGTATGCACACACACACACACACACACACACACACACACACACACACACAATCTCTTTCCTTCCCCTCCCCCATGCGTCTTATTTGCCCTATTTCCCCTGCTCTTCCTTTTGAGGCACATAGCCTCGTTGGAGATGGACGACATGGGTGCTTACCATGAACTCCTTTCATTTTTGTATTCTGTGCTATGGCAGAAGCCACAGGGACTGAAGCTGTAGGTCTTTTTGGTCCCCAGGCCTCCCAGGTGAAGCCTGTCCTTGTGGCTGGCTCTCTTGCAGCATCTGTGCTCATATCTTACATCAGCATCCCCTTGGCCCCGAGTTCACCTGTTGGAGCTTGTTAAGGAAAGCAAGGTGCAGCAGGTGTGTGACAGTGACAGTGTGCCCTGTGCTGTCTAAACCTGCCACCATTCAGTTCCCTGGACCTTCCTCTGGGATGAGGGTGCCAGTTTGCTGGGAAGTGCTCTGGAGAGCGTAGCTCCTGTGAGATGAGGGAGGCAGGACTGCTAAGGACAGCTGAGGTGCAGTACAGTGCATTTAAGCCTCAGCTCAAGCAGTGGGAAGCATTGAGAGAACACTTCAGGGTCACCCCTAATTAGGCACAAGGTACAGCTCCTGTATGCTCCCAATCAGCCACTGGCCTTGTGGAGCTCTCTGAGGGTCAATTCCCAGTGAACCATAAGGGACATGGACAGATCCTCACTGGAGAGTTGTGGTGGGGTCTGGAGAAGCTTGCCTTCACCTTCCCAGTAAAAGTGGCTGCCTACACTACCTTCACTTCTATGGTCACAGAGTTTCTAGAGTCTTAAGTCCTCAGCATGCCATTAGACCAAAAGAAAACCAGCACACAGGGAGAGGGAAACAGGTGTGTCTACAGTGTGGATAAAAGCTAGGAAATATGCACATGTAGCTGAAGCTATAGGCTGGTCCATCAATGTGGTGTGTGGTGCTGCTCCTCTGGTCCCTGGGCTTTCTCTCTCTCTCTGAGCATGTGGCCCTGGGGAAATTTTGTTTTTCATTGTTCCTGTTACACTGATGGTGACGAACAAGGTATAGGTTTATCAGACATGCACAGTACAAAGAGATAATGACGAATTTAGTAAAGGAACAAGAAGACAGAGAAAAGGACAGGTTCTTGGCACAGAATATGGGTAAGTCCATAGGGTGGTGTGTGACAAAAATATTCCTGGGGTGATGCAACACACATATCTACTCAGCCCAGAAAGGGAGCCCACAACAGACTAGAGGGTGTACATCACCAAAGTCCAATCTGGTGAACCAATACTTTTTATTGGAGTTGCTTACAGGAATGTGGGTGATGGGATACAGGAACAGAAATGACTCAAAGACAACTGCATCACCGAAGTCCACCCCAACATGGCTGCCAGCTCAAAAAGCTGGGAACCTGGAGCACACTGCATAGCCTGAAGGCAGCTCAACAAGTTGGAGTGTGTCCAAGTTACTGGTCTAAACCTCTTCCAGGAAGGTTGGAGGTTTCTGTTCCTTCCAGGCAGACCTTCTGGTCTCAGAGTCTTCTTTGCAGCTCAGCTTCTTTTAATCTGAGGGACTCTCAGTTTTTATTGTTTGGTCTGGGAGGGAGGGGCCTATTGAATCTGGTTAGTTTCAGGGACTTCCTTAAGCTATTTTGAGTTGTTTACTTTCCTGCTTAAGGAGCTTCCTGGCAGGATAGAATGCTTCATTCTGGGAGGAAACTTAATACAACTTGAGGAGATTGCTTTGAGCTCTACCTGACAGGGGCATTTTTCAAAGGATAAAGATGAGAAGCCAGTTAAGAATGCAGACAGTGCCGGGTGGTGGTGGCTCATGCCTTCAATCCCAGCAATTTGGGAGGCAGAGGCAGGCAGATTTCTGAGTTCTAGCCAGCCTGGTCTACAGAGTGAGTTCCAGGACAGCCAGGGCTACACAGAGAAACACTGTCAAAAAAAAAAAAAAAAAAAAAAAAAAAAGAATGCAGATAGAAGGACGTGTTTGAAGTTCTCTGAAGTTGTATAGATCTCCCAGGAACCAGAAAACCTTGAATAGGGAAGCCCTAGCTCTTAACAACTTGGGATAAAGCATAGAGTGAATAGGTCTAGGGTGAGTGGAAGAAAGGTGTCCAATAAGGGTGTTCTCCTGTGTTAGTAACATGGCAGGAGGCTGCAGGTTGGGAGTGATCCCACATACTCTCTGTGCTAGATAGTTTTAAGACAACTTGACACACGCCAAAGTCATCTGAAAGGAAGGAACCTCAGTTAAGAAAATGCCTTCGGAAGATCAGGTTGTAAGCACATTTGTAAGACATTTTCTTAATTAGTGACTGATGGGGGAGGGTCCAGCCCATTGTGATTGGTGACATTCCTGGGCTGGTGGTCCTGGGTTCTATCAAAAAGCAGGTTGAGCAAGCCATGGGAAGCAAGCCAGTAAGCAGCATTCTTCCATGGCCTCTGCATCAGCTCCAGCTCCGGTTCCTGCCCAGTTTGAGTTCCCGTCCTGATGATGAACAGTGAAATGGGAGTGTAAGCCAAATAAGCCTTTCTCCCCAAGTTTCTTTGGTCATGGTGTTTCATCACATAAATCACGTAAATCAAATTAGGACACCCTTTCAGACACTCCCCGGTCTCTAGCATTTCACATTTTGTGGAATTCAGTCACAGAGCTATTTTCTGATCCTGACTTGAGCTGAGGGACAGGAAAGCTCTGGAGACCTTCACAGCTTCTACCTTTAGACACCCAAAGATCATGAAATAGTGGAGGAAGAAGGACTATAAGTCAGACTAGTCCAGAAGGCAAACCTGAGGTCACTCTATGGCTGAGCTGGCAAAGCAAATGGAGTGACTCCTTTAGAAAGTTTAATAGGAGGCAGGACTGTGTCCAACTCTGGCAGTTTGTGAAGTCACAAGGGGCAGAAGCTGCACACAGCGAAGGTTACTGAGCTCACTCACTGTGATCAGGGTTGATCTAGAGATCATGAAAGCTCATTCTCGCTCAGAAGAAATGTAACAATAACTCACGAGTACTTGGCACTTCTCATGTAAGTCAGATATGGTTCTGTGTCAAGACAGTTTTAAGAACTGTGTCTTCTCATTAAATACCTGTAAGAAAATTAAGAGGGTGCTGCTTTCCTTCCCCCACTTACCCCCCATCTGAGACAGGGTTTTTCTGTGTGGCTTTAGCTGTCCTGGAACTCATTCTGTAGACCAGGCTGGCGGTTAACTCAGAGATCCACCAGACTCTGTCTCCTGTGTGCTGACATTCAAGCGGTGGCCCCACCACCACCTGGTTGATTTATTGGTTTTATAGGTAGGAAATCATAGTGTAGGGAGATTATTCTAGTTTGGTTTCTAGTGCTGTGATAAACACTATGGCCAAAAGCAACTTGGAGAGGAAAAGGTTAATTGCATCCTGAGGGAAGTCAGGGCAGGAACTCAAGGCAGGAACTGAAATGGATGCCAATAAGGAACACTCACAGCCTCCATCCCATGTCTTGTGCATCCGGCATATTTATATAACCCAGGACTACCTCCCAGGGGATGAAACTGCCCATAGAGGAATGAGCCCTCCAATGTTAGTCATCAATGAAGAAAATGTCCACAGACTTGCTTACAGGCCAGTCTGATGACGCATTCTCTCAGTTGTCTCAGATGACTTAGCTCACGTTAATAAATAACTAACCAGCACAGAGATGAAGTTAGCCAGTTGTCACACAGCCAGTCAAAGGTAGAGCTGAGACTTAAACACAGACAGGCAGATTCCACAGCCTTCATGCTCTGTGACAGGTGTGAAACAGGAAGAACACGTACCAGGACAAGATCGGAAATAATGATAGGCTGTTAGCAGGTTTCCCATCTGCTCTGTGAGATACTTAGCTCAGTAATCTACGAAGTGTCTACAAATATTAGCACCCAAGGGACACGTCACTGCTTACTACCTCAGAGCAAAGAGACGATCAAACCCTTGACAGTCTGTCTCCAAGAAGCTGATTCTTCAGCATGTGCAGAGTCTTTGCAGATGTCTTTCTCTGCTTCTCTTGTGAGGGGAGTTTTGAACATGTGACACCATTTTGAAGTGTCGTTGTATTTCTTCTGGTCTACCAGGTCCCTTTATGGCCTCTACAAATTACCATGGGTTAATATTCAAGAGTACTGGAACCACATGATCCTGGTGTTATATATGTGAATTATTGTTAGTGTCATAACTGGTTCATATCTAGCAAGTGTAATAAAGACAGCAAGTGACCCAGAAGAGAGAAATCAGATTCTCAGGGGACAGCTTTGTAACTCACTCATTCCATGCCAGCTTCTTTTGTATACTGAGACCCCACCAGCAGGTAAACTGATGTGGATCCTGTCCTTAGTGTGTTTACCTTTTTGGGGGGAAGACGATAGTTAACCCTGACATTACATGTCCCAGTGGTTAATAAAGTGGGCACTACTACCAGAATGCCCCAGGTTCATATCCCTCCCATCAGCCCATGTCGTCAGGTAACCCAAGGCAAGTTACTTAGTCATTTCAAGACTCACGAAAGGAGAAAAAAACAAGTGGGAGAAAACTAAAAGTCAACTTCATAGGGTTGGTGTGTGGAGAGAATATAAACCTAGAAGAGTGATTTCGAGGCATATAGACAGTGCTCAATAAGTATTAGAATTCTTTATAAATACTGCAGAGCAGAAAACAGAGCATTTTAGAAAAACACAGGCACTCTTGCATGCCACCCCAGTGCAGGAGAGTAAGCCTGGAGCAAGGGTGGAGGTTCTGTTAAGAGGGAAACAGGTGAGTGAACAAAGGCATGCACACAGGATTTCAGATCTTCTCCTGAGCAAGGGAAGGCATTAGTGTGGTGGGTTGAAGGAGAACGGTTCCCACAGGCTCATTTGTTTGAATATTTGTTCCCATCTGGTAGAAGTATTTAGAGATGCGGCCTTGTTGGAGGAGGTGTGTCACGGGGGGGGGTGAACTTTGGGGTTTCAAAGGACTCTTGCCAGCCTCCAGTTTTTCTCTCTCTGCCTTTTGCCTTTGGATGAAGAGGTAAGCTTTCCGTTATTCATGTCACTTTGGGCTGCCATCGTGAATTCTAACCCTCTGAAAAATGAAACGCCCAAACTAAGCACTCTCTTTTACAATTTGCCTTGGTCATGATATTTTATCACAGCAAGGCAAAACTAGCTAATGCAGGTGTGTGTGTGTGTGTGTGTGTGTGTGTGTGAAGTTAGAGTGAACCTAGGTCATGGAGGAACTTGAGTATCATCAACACAAATGGGATGGGCCAAGTGTGGGGTCTGGTTTCCATCCTTAGGTTTTACTCTTCGCAGACCCTGATGGCTTTCCATGGAACCAGAACAAAGCTAGAGGACACTTTGACTCAGGTAAAAATATAGCCAAACACTGTACCATAATGTGGTTATTTTTTTTTTTATTACTTTGTTCATCTGAGAATTTGAGACAGTTTCTAAAATATTTCTCTTTGTACTTTGGAAAATACTTGGTAAGGGAAAATGAATGATCTAGCAATATGTCCTGTTTAGCTTTAGCTATCAATTTGACACAGTCTAGAGATGCCCTGAAAAGGGAATGTCAACTGAGGCATTGGTCAGTGCAGGATGGTCTGTAGGCATGCCTGTGGGTGATTGAATGTTAATTGATATAGGAGAGACCAGCCACTGTGGATGCCCTGACAGTCGGCCTGGCTGTATAAGAAAGTCAGTAGGAGCCTGTGACTGAGCCAGTGTGCAGAGTTGTTCCTCCATGGTTTCTGCTTCACATTCCTGCTTGGGTTCCTGTCTTGATTTCCTTCAATGATGAGCTGTGACCTGGAAGCTGAAACAAACCCTTTTCTTCTTGAGTTTGCTTTTGGTCAGTAGTCTTGGAGTTTCCATTGCTGTGAAGAGACACCATGACTAAAGCAACTCTTATTTGGGTCTGGCTTGTGGTTTCATAGGTTTAGTCCATTATCATCATGGCGGGGAACATGACAGCATGCAGGCAGGCATGGTGCCTGAGGAGCTGAGATTTCTACATTTTGATCTGAAGGCAGCCAGGAGGAGATGGAGGTCTGCAGGTAGCCAGGAGAAGGGTCCCTTGTTCACTTGGTAGAGCTTGAGCATAGAACCTCAAAGCCTACCCACAGTGGCACACTTTCTACAGCAAGGCCACTCCTCTTAGTAGTGCCACTCCCCCTAGGACAAGCATTAAAACACATGGGTCTATGGAGGCCAAACCTATTCAAACCACCACAGGAAGCATTACTTCTGTTGAGTTTCCTTCCTTCCTTCCTTCCTTCCTTCCTTCCTTCCTTCCTTCCTTCTTTCTTTCTTTCTTTCTTTCTTTCTTTCTTTTTTTTCTGAGACAGGGTTTCTCTGTGTAGCTCTGGCTGTCCTGAAACCAGGCTGACCTCGAACTTAGAAATCTGTCTGCCTCTGCCTCCCAAGTGCTGGGATCAAAGGGGTGCACCACCACTGCCCGGAAAGTTTCTTTAAGGATGTTTCCAAGTGGGTTGAATATTGTAATCTCCATTTGTGTGGGCGTCCAATCTTTTGAAGGCCTTACAACCTCGAGGCACTTTGTTATCGACAAAGTTTACACTGAGCAATTGAGTTAAAAAAAAAAATAGCCAAAAAAGTCCTTCATGTTTTAAGTGAGTTTGTGACTTTTGGAGGAACCACATTTATGTGTCCTGTGAGCTGTAGATTGGACATGCCTGAGTAATGATCGATCTAAATGGCAAAGAGAGATTTACTGTATTCCTTGAGGGTTTGAACTGAGTCTTCTGTAGTTCTCACAGTGACCCTTATATGACTGGTATTTCAAGTTGTCCAGCATTTAGATATGGAGTTAAGCCATGCCACCAGTTTTTGTGATTCTCCACTTTGTCAACTTCTCAGTTTCCATAATCATATGGGCCAATGTTTGTTAGCATGATTATGAATAATGAATGAGTTTCCCATGTGAAGTGGCCAGTATCGATGACAAGGAGGTTGAGTAACTGGTGACAGGGCCTTGGAAGTCAAGGAGAGAACAACATTTAAAAAGAGGCAATAGAAGAACTGGGAAAAGAACGGAAAGTTCTGGACATACATTCTCTGAGAATGCTCAACAAATTAATGGGAGTCTTGGTAGAAAACGAATGTTTTTGTTTTATATTCAACCACAATAAGCCATTCTGACAAAGTGCCTTTACTCCTACCCAGACATTCCACAAGTCGAGACATGAGAGCTAGTCAGCTGAATGTTCTCTTAAAGCCACCAGGGGAACCCAATCTCAGTGGGAAACTCACCTAAAGTTTAGGGGTTCATTGGGCCTTCAGAGCTTGTTTGGAGGTTCTAGTAGATGATGCGGCTACTGTGAAACTTAGCCTGGAGACAGATACTATTATTATTGAGGAAGGTCAGCTTCTTTAACTGAACCTGTGGCTTCGGGAGCAGTATCTAGGGAGTAGTGAGGCAGGAAGGTGACACCCGTCTACCCAGCCAGATCTACCAAATGAACTTGGTGATCAATGGGGTGACAAATGTCGTAGCCAGATGACCTTCACAACTGAAACTCCTTGGTTTTTACAATATAGACCATCATCCTGAAGCAACTAGCCCGAATTTACACTTGACCTGTCTTTGGGAGGCTCGTTTATGGTGCTAGCAGGGCAAGGATATCTTGCCAGGCTGGAATGGTATTTTCTGAGGTGTGGTGCGTGCTCTGAGTTAGTAATGAAGATTCAGCAATGCATTTTGTTACGTGTTGAGTCCCAGATGATTAAGGAATGGAAAAGGCATTCTCAGAGCTGGCTCCAGCAGTATGCTAGGAATGCTCTTCTCTGGATAGAGCTTGACTCCAGGGATAAGCTGCTTCTATTGAGGAAGAAATATGATTCCTTTGAACTGAAGCTTGAGAGTACTAACTGCAGCTTCCTCATTGTGTCAATGCCACGAAGAGGCCTACTGTTCTGGCTCAGCACCTCTGGGACTTTGGGGACAACAGATTCTTTGCTGTAGGATATCAAGCACATTTAGATCTTTGATCTTTGGCCACCGAGTGCCAGGAGAAACTTTTGGTCTTTGGTACAGCCCCCAAATAGTCAACTTCATGTCCACAAATGCCACATAGAGATGGGAAACTGCTCCTGGTCAGGAGTTTGTTATGCTAAAAAGGACAACACTTATTTTTATAGAATCTTGATGGACAATAACAGCATAATAAGCTGTATATTATATTTTCTGTTAAACCAAATAAGTCAGAGGCATGGACTCATTTCTTTTCTTCTAATCACTGTATTTTCTGGTAGGAATTTTATTTTAAGCCACCTATGTGCTTAAAATATTATCACATATACTCAAAAACTGAACCAAAGCCAAAGGCTTCAAAGACATTTAACTTCATAGCATTGGAGCTTATTTAACAAGGACATAGCATCAGAGCAGGGCAAGATACAGGATTTTTTTATTTTATTTTATTTTTGTCTTGGTTGATTTTGTAAAATTATTATTAAGCACTCTGCTGTACAGAAGGGCAAGTTGCACTGGCCTCTGCATTGTGAGCTCAGGTTTCAAATTAAACTTAATTTGTGCCAATGGGGATTGCATCAGCTGGGTAAATGCACACACACACACACACACACACACACACACGCCTGGTGTCTTACTTTTGGTATCCTTGTTTTTCATCAGAATGTTTATTGTGGCAACAACTGCAAGATGTCTGCCCAAGACTCACTCTGGGTGTTGGATTAACTGTGCTGCACACTTCTCTTAGCTTTAGGTGATTTTTTCTAGGAACTCTCCAGCCATCCGGCTCGCCTTGGCCAGTGGCTAGCATTTCTAACAGCTTCCATCACATTTTGGAAGTTGGGTAAATCAGTTGACTTAGCTGAGACTTGACTGCCTTAATTTAGAGACAAGAGTGCTGATTTAAAGAGTTAACAGTTTGAGGAAATATCCCGAGAACTTAGACGTTCGTTCCAATGTTACTAGTATTCAGTGAGTGGTTCTAGCTTTAATTTCCATCCCCTTTAACGTTTCTAGTACAAACCCAGTGACTTGACATCTGCAGGAGAGCAGCAGGCTCTGTGCAGCAGGCTCTACACTGAAGGAGTCAGCGCTTGGTTCCAGGCACCCCCACACCCATCCTCTGAAGCTTTCTCTTCAAAAGAGAAACAAGTTGACCTCATCCAACCATCTATCCCCCAACAAGTCAGGGTTCTAGGTCTAAAACTCTCTGAACCATGCACGGTTGCAGTCAGGGTTACGGCAGGTTTCCCCATCTATCCTAACTCCTCTTTGAATGAATGGACAAATCAAGGCCAAAAGAGAACAAATAACTCACACAAGGTCACAAAATCAGAAGGCAGTCCTGACTCCAGACCCGTTGAGTTCTTTCCGTTGAACCTGATACCTGGTACCAAATGTTTATGATGTTGCAGGGTTCTTGTGCATAGAGACAACCTTTTGCATTACATTTTCTGTAGAAAGGCTCCAGACTATGTGCTCCCCTCCAGAGAGGGTTAGCATGGCCCCTAAGCAAAGATTAATTACAAATTGAAGATTAGTTCCAAATTTAGAGAAAGATTTTGGACTGCACTCCTCTTTTGGCTCTGGACTATTTATACTGAACATTGTGTGCTTGTGAATGCAATTGCTTTGTTCAATACAATAGTGAAGGCTGAGCCCTGGTCATAACAGAGCCTGGGGGATCACTTGCAACACATTCTTTCATCTAGAGGAGCTGTTGCCTCAGTGTAGCATGGTGAACCACTTGCTGAAAGGATACTGATTCATAGTGTCCTTGGATACTGAACCGGGAACAAGCAGTGGTGAGATGGGAGGCACACACATTTAATTAGCAAATATTATGTTCAAGATTCTTCACTGCCCGGCACACTAGTTAAAGTAGTCACACTCACTCAAACCCAACTGCAACCAATGCAGAATGATGAACCTCGGGCAGGTTATCTAACCTCTCAGTTACATAGGGATGTCTGTAAGATGAAACTGATGCTATTCCTTACCTGTTAAGGTCACTATGGTGATGAAATAAAGTACTATGTATAGAGAATCAGGGGCAGAGCCCGGGACTGTTGCTTACTGATTGCTGTGATGCTGCAAGTTAGCATATGAATAAGTGTAAATATACAGTCACACAAAACGATAACACATTTTACCATAATGAAAAGATACACATCAACTATAACAGAATAGCTATGTAACAGGCATAAAGGAGTTCAAGCCAAACCAACAAGGAATGAACATGGGCTCTGCGTTCTTAGTATCCCATTATTTACCCACTGAGATTAAGCAACATTTCTCAGAGCATCAACGTTTCTCCTTCATGCAGAGTGAGGAGAACTGGAGGACTGTGGCACCAGGCAGAAAAATTGGTTTTCAAGCCTTTTTTTATTTTTCTTTTTAAGCTACATTCCTGGTCCCCACTACCACTTCTTACAGACTATGCCATGGCTTGTATGTAACTCTTACATACTCTGAGCAGGCAGTTCTCTCCTTCTACCCTGGGGTTGGAACTCAGTTGTCAGGCACAATGGCAAAAGCCTTAATCACTGAGCCATCTTGCCAGCCTGGCCTGTCTTAACTTCCGATTTCAGGATTTTCAGGCAACCTGTATGTAATTCATACCATTTGAAGGGTCTGTAGTCCCAACAAGACTTTGTGGAACAGTCGGGAAATGGTTTCCTTTCTGTTTGTATGTCTTAAGACAGGCTGACCTTGAACTCCTTATGTAGTTGAGGATGATCTTGAACTCAGTCCTCCTGCCTCTGACCCCCCCCCCCGGGTGCTGGGATTACAAGGGCATGCCACAATGCCCATCTTAGAGATGTGCACGATGCTTTATATATAAAATCTTAATACTAACAACAGTCATCTTGGATAGTGATGTTGAAAATTTTCTTTTGTAACTTTTTAAAATTTTGTAACTTTTCTGAAATAAACACATCATGAATTTTTAAAAGAAACACAACTTGTTAAAAACTACAAGTCCGACCCCTATCAAGCAGCATTCCTACTGCCCATCAGAGGACAAGGTGCCAACCGTGTGCCCTTGGGAGCAAGCACCATGACATACACTGGGTCCCACCCTAAACACCTGCCTGGAGAAAGATGTGGCCCTGGGCTGCTCAGCCACTGCAGCTGACCTGGTGACATTTGAGATGGAATCCACTACCCGCTTGCTTGTCACCCTTTTCTGAGCCTCGGTTGTTCTCGACACCTCCAGTAGGCTTGGAGGTGGTAAGGGAGAAGGCAGAGGTCAGCAGAGCAACGCATCATACTGCCAGCCTCAGGACACAGTGACACCTGTAGCCTCAGCCAGGCCAGGCCCTGAACCCAGTTCCATCTGGTGACCTCCTTCCATGCAGGGTGGACCCTGTCTCCATCTCCCAAGCCATCTCCACACTTAACCTCTGTCCTGGTTCTCCCTGAGCAAGGTCTGACCCACAGGGCCATCTTTAACCCTTTCCCAGAGCCTGATCCAGTCCTTGCTTATCCTAGTAGATGAACCTACCGTCCACCCCTACCCCCTGCACAATCACTTTTACCATTTCTCAAGTCCCCTTCAGAGCAAGTTCTCCGGGAACTTTTTATTCCTTGCCTCCCTTGAGCCAGCATCCCCTGTTTAAACTTTGCTCCTTTTTTGGCCCCATTTTGTATCCTCCCTGACTGGTCTGAATGCCTTCCCAATCTGGTTAGCGAGTTTGCCTTCTTCGGCTCCCGATCTGTTTTATTTATTGTCAAATATTTCCAATGCTCTGAATCAAAGTGACTCAGCAGAGTCATTTTATTGTTAAAGATATAAACAGTCTACAGGTTCATACATGCAGGCAGTGTTGCCTCAGATGGCTTTCTTCTGCTGCTCTTCTGTAACAGACTTGGAAGGAGTCCTGTCTCGCTGCCTGGCTGATGCAACAGCTTCTACCTTTGTGCATAGGTGGCTGCTCTTGTAAGTGGTTCTCACAATGTGGAACTCAATATGTTCTTGTGACCTGACATACATCCAGTTGCAAGCACTTTGTGTAGGGCCTGACACATCAATATCCTTGAAGTAGATGAAATGAATGGGTTGGAATGGCTCATCATCAACTCTGCCATTTATAGGGTAAGGTAGGTCTGAGGCTCCACACTGGTAGTGTGGATGTGATTTATGAGATCTCAGATGATGTGTATCAAATGGGGGGTGTTTCGGGTACAAGATGGGTGGCTAGGCAGAGAGAGAGACTACATTATGGTTCTCCCTACTAACAAGTGTACATCTTCCCATCCCTTATTTCTCCTTGGCTCCCTAAGGCATAGTGGTTACCATAGCAGCCAGGTGCTGATGATGTCTCCAGGGGATGGCAAGGTAAAATTGAGCCAGCTCTCAAGTCCTTACTTTGCCATGCTGTTACAGGCCGAGGTGAGATGGTCTGAAGTTTAGCCTTTGTCAGGCCCCCAACCTGTCTTGGATCATTTAGCCTCCTAAACCTTGCTTCTGTAGACTGCAACCAGGGCCCTGGAATACCCTTCCAGAGACTCTCCTCCCCAGGTTGTGTCTCCTGGCACTCTGCCTGGTTGCCTTGGAGACAGGTTCCACTGCGGACAAAGGAGGGAGCTGGGTCCTGCTTCCTCCCGGTCCTGCCGATGAGGATTTTTAGACCGTGGAGACTGCGCTGCCCTGCCCTACACTTACCCTCTTTCCCCACGTTCTCTATAAAGTGTAGTTTGCCTCCTCTTCCCACTGACGAAGACATGTGTAAGAGTGTGACCACAGGCGAGTGGAAGAAGGTCTTCTACGAGAAGATGGAGGAGGTGAAGCCGGCGGACAGCTGGGACTTCATCATAGACCCCAACCTCAAGCACAATGTGTTGGCCCCTGGCTGGAAGCAGTACCTAGAACTTCATGCCTCAGGCAGGTGAGTAGCCCAGAACTAAGGAACCTGCAGGTGGCCTCTGGAACCTTACTTAGCCCTGGGGCATCTTCTAAGGAGAGAGGACACACAGAACCCATGCTTGCTTAAGTCTTGCTGTTAGGCCAAGGTAAACTAGAAGACAGGTCATCCCTCAGAGGGGGTTGGGACCCTCAGTTTGAGCCTCGGCTTTCCGCTGATTACAGGAGAACTTCTCTTCTCGTGGCTTCTCCACTTGGCAAATAAAGAGGTGGATTATACTTAGGAGTTTCTGACTCTTGACAGCTTACATATTTTTTTGATTTCAATAATGTCTTTAAGAGTAGCTGTGAACTGAGAGAAGAGAGGCTTAGGTTCACCAGGGGTCAAGGGAATCTGTGCTCTTATATTGGGGATGTTCACACCTGGTTAATTCAGCTCCATTTGGTTTAAAACCGTGAACACACGAGTCACGTTAGAAACTAACTCTGCGGGTGTCTCCATGACGCTTGAGCAATCCACCCCTGCTCTTTGGGCTATGCTTTCTCCACTTGCGGAATGAAGGGTTGGCCTAGAGCTTCACCTTGCGCTCCAGAGATCAATGATGGTGACAATCATCCAGAATATTGGACCCCTTCCAGATTCAGTTCAGTACCCAAATTTTAGAAGGCTCCCACGTGATTTGTAGATACAAAGATACCCGAGAATAGCTACATTCTAGTCCCTGGGTCCAGTCGATGGGTCTATGTTAAGACTTTACTTTGGGGACTTGAGTGAGGGTAGAAAGGTAATGCAGGTGTTTGGGTTAAAAGCGAAGGCCTCCCTGCTTAGCCTGGCTCATTCTCAAGTCGTCTCCTGCCAGCATTGCTGGACGCTGATTCTGACTCTCACTAGATGTGTGTACACCAAGGGCTCTTTTACTATGTCTTGAACCAAAATTTCTGTGGCCCCTCCGGTTCCGACATGGCTTGAGTGAGGGAAATAGCTGTTAAAGATGTGAATAAATCCAAAGGCTAAAATGAAAACGTGGGGCGCCTGGATCAGATGTTAGGAGGGTGCTGCTTCCCCGAGGTTCTTGTGGGGTAGGGTGGGCACGCTTTGTGGCTAACTCGGACTTGGTCACTGACTTGTGATCCCCTGCTGGCCTCAGTCAGTGGGAGATTCTGGCCCTTGGGGGAAGGCAGGTCACGTTGGGCTCACTCTGCCTCCACTTCCAGGACGTGGGAATGCATTAGCTCTGGGCCAGTGCTAGCCTGTTCAGTGTTGACGGATAGGCTTATGTATCTCTTAGCCTGCAACATTCAGATTTGCTATCGGACTTCCACACAGTATGGGCAGAGGGCTCACTTAATGTACCCAGAGCATTTTATAGATGAGGAATGAATTCATCAGAGTTGGGATGAGGGACAAGGCCTGAAGGTACCAGGCTGAAAGGAGATGCGGACTCTGGAAAGCAACTAGGGAGCAGACCATTACTAGATGCCCGATGGCAAGTCTGGGAGACTGCTCTTGTCCCTTGGGCACTCACATAGAGCAAGGAGGATGGCGCCCTGGGGAAACTAATGGACCCTGGGGACTGTCAGCACACCGCCCTACCTCCGGGCTCTGTTTTTGTCAGTATCCACATCTCCTCACCCTTTCCTGGCCTGTTTCCTCCCTCCACATGGCCCTCTCTTCTTTCTCTTTCCACCGCTGGCAGGTTCCACTGCTCCTGGTGCTGGCACACCTGGCAGTCGCCCCATGTAGTCATCCTCTTCCACATGTACCTGGACAAGGCTCAGCGCGCTGGTTCGGTGCGCATGCGTGTGTTCAAGCAGCTCTGCTACGAGTGCGGTACAGCGCGGCTGGATGAGTCCAGCATGCTGGAGGAGAACATCGAAAGCCTGGTGGACAACCTCATCACCAGTCTGCGCGAGCAGTGCTATGGGGAGCGTGGTGGCCACTACCGCATCCATGTGGCCAGCCGGCAGGACAACCGGCGACACCGCGGAGAGTTCTGCGAGGCCTGCCAGGAAGGCATCGTGCACTGGAAGCCCAGCGAGAAGCTGCTGGAGGAGGAGGCGACCACCTACACCTTCTCCCGTGCTCCCAGCCCCACCAAACCGCAGGCCGAAGCAGGCTCAGGCTGCAACTTCTGCTCCATTCCCTGGTGCTTATTTTGGGCCACGGTCCTGATGCTCATCATCTACCTGCAATTCTCCTTCCGTAGTTCTGTCTAAGCTTGGGGTTAGTTGGTGGGAAGGGGTGAGGTGAGACCTGGCTTGGGAACGGGACACATTCTAATGTGATGCAGTTATTGATTCCGTGGGAACCCTGAACATTTATCCATTTTTTTTTCCTATCTGTAAAATTAAGGGTCTGGGCTGGCTGGTTGATTTCTCAAAAAGAAATCAAGGGTTCCGAAGGCCTTCTAGGTACCTCAGGAATGTTTGATTTGGGAAGTAGCCAATGAGTGAGTTGCTTTCTCTTAACCTAATAGCCGTCCCCACCCCCAACATCTGCCTTCTTCCTTGCTGCAATCAGAAGAGAACTCCTTTCCATGGTGTTCCATGTAGGGCTTTTGTATATACATATATACAATAATGTGTATATATACACAGACACCATATGTGTACATATATACATATATATGTATATCTATACATGCATATATATATATATATATATATATATATATATATATATATCTATACATATATATATATATATATATATATATATATATATATATATATGCTTAAAAAGAAAACAAGCTTGGAAATTATAGAGTTAGGTTATCTCTAAAGATCTTAAAGCCAAGGAACTTGACTTTGCTCTCTTGGTATTTTCACCTTGTCCTCATTATTAACCACAGCATCTAGCTGTAGCTTTACAGAATCTCTTTGCCTTCAATATGAGCCTGCCTCGGGTACACACAGAAGTTTCTTCTGAAGTTAAAGAGGTAGGGCCACTGGGCCGCTGGCTCCACTGTGCTGTGCATGTGTTCCCCGGACTGGAAGCTTCTGGCATCTTGTCCTTCCGGTGGGTCCTACAGTCTGCCTGCTTGACCAAGGGGTGACCGTTGAGGTAGAGTCACAGGGTGAGGCCTCACACTCAGTGCTTGTGGAGTGGCACAATTTAGAGAGGTTTGGGAGGAAACCACATAGAATGACTCCCCGTTATAGTGGAGAGCTTTCAGGGTTCAGACTGTCAGGTTACTTGTGTCACGAACAGGGGAACAGGGGCCTGGGCACCTGGGATTTTGTTGAAAGGGTAGAAGTCTGGTTTTCCACATTGGCTTTCTTGTCAAAGAGGCTTTCTACCTGGACCACAGTGATGGAGGATGCATTAATATACAAATAACTTGTTGGTAGAGAGTGCCCAGAAGCTCACATATTTTCAAAATAGGGTACATTACGGTTTGCAGCCACAGGACTGGCGACACCCTGATAATAGAGAGTAAGGAGGGGAGAGGTGAAGGGCTGGGAATGGGTTGCTCCCCACCCTGAGCTCTCGAGGCCCTTGTTCACTGTGTTAGTAACCAACTTCCTGTCCTCCAGTCAGGTCTATAGAAAGTCACAATGTTTGTAGTGAGGGCGATAGGAAAGCTACTTACATAAAGGTGGCACACATAAGACCTTCAGGGTGTCATTAATGCACCATTGAGATCCACATGGTCCTTGATGTCCCTGGGGCCATGAGTGTCCCCTCTCGGTATCCTGTCTTCTCTCTTACTGAGACTCTCTCTAGCCACTGCTCTGGGCCACAAAAAAAAAAAAAAAAAAAAAAAAAAAAAAAAAAAAAATCAGCACAAGGTAAGTGTCACCATGACCCTCGCTCTGACAGTAGCAACCAGCTGTGACTTCTTCCTTCACAGTATTAATTTCTTTAGTCAACCACACACCCTGGGCACCACTCTCTATTAAGTTCTGATCTGGGTCAATACAGTTGGCACCTGGAGCCAAATTGAGGCTGTCGGAGTCACCTGCTCACTTCAGGGCTTCTCAGCCTTCGCTGTATGTTAGGAACCCTGGGAACTTTTAAAAGCAATAGTAGTGACCTAAACATCTGAGTTAGAGCAAACCTCTGCTGCCTGGTGTAATCCGTCTAAGGAAGGGGCAGCTTCATTTGCATCCAGTTTATAAACGATGCCTGGCAATCTCCTATGATGAATCTCCCTGGCTTTCTCAGAACCCTAGGGCTCCGTTTCCCTCCTCAGTTGCCTTCCCTCTCATCCCGTTACCGGGGAGCACGGTCCTCCCTGTCCTCCCTGTCCTTTCCCACCATGGAGATCGGTTGCGACAAGGGCGTTACCCTACTCTCTGGTCTCCATTGCTTTGCTAGAATGCCTACACATCTGACCCGCTGTAATCTCTTAGTTTTGGAGGTCCTCCCCATTAGAAGGTCAATTCCAGCCAGCACAGACTCCCTGGATTGCATTTTACCTCTGTTGAGCACACACAGAACAAGAGCTCAGTAAGATTTTGTTGAATGACTAAGCAAATCAATAGCTAGGCTATCGCCAGCCACATCTTTGCTTCTGTGTACTGTTCGTTCGTGAGAATACGTATAGTCCCCTTTTCATAGGACCACCTAATTTCCTAGATCTTGTACCCATCAACCCCAAATAAACTATTTAAACCAAAGCACTTAGAGGGACAGGGTTGGTTTGTTTAAGATGCTAACATGGATTTAGACAAGTGATGCTGCTGAGCTCTCCAAGCCCGGAAGCTGTGGGTTCTGTTGTAACTCTGGATTGGTTGCCCTTGGGACGTTCAGCTGCTCATTTCGTCTCTACCTCAGGTGGCCTTTCTTGGGGGCTAAAACAGCTTTAGTTCTTTCCTCGTCTCACCCTTGTGAAGCCTGGCCCTTCACATGTCCCCCGGCTGGCCTACTCAGCCTGTTTCCGAGCACCCCGGATGACAGAGAGATCCTCACCGATCAAGGCAGCTCATACCGCCTTGGGCTAGCTCTGCCTGGTAAAGAAGCCTGCTTCTTTTTGGGTCTCCTCCAAAGGGCTGATGTTTTGCCATCTCCAAGTTCACAAGTGGAAGGGCATGGGGAAGCCTCCTTCCTTTTCCTAACCTAGGTCTTTCTCAGCAGTGCAGCTAGGGCATCCTTTTAATCTGAGTGAAGCTCTGCTACCCCTCTGCTCCCCTCCCCACTCTGTAAAACCCAGAGAGGGCATGGCTCTAATAGTCTTATAATCCCCTTTAGCACTCTTCCTTCTGAGGCTACACTGGCTTCTGTGCTGTTCTTTATCCATGCTGGAAATCCTCTTCCCTAGGGCCCGATCCCCATTCCCTCTACCACCAATGTTCTCCAGAAAGGCTCCTGGCTTGCTCTCTGACCTCTCTCAAGTCTTCTGTGAGTGTCACCCTCCCTTGGTCAGGCCTCCCTTGACATGTCATTTTATGCCACAACCTGCATCTGCACCTCACCCTCCATTTTTGGCCGTTTTCCTGTACTGTCCTCCTCTTCCTCCCCCTCGGCACCCCTCCTCCTCCTCCTTCTCCTTCTTCTTCAAGATTTATTTATTTTATGTATATGGGTACACTGTAGCTGTCTTCACACACCAGACGGGGACATCAGATCCCATTACAGATGGTCGTGAACCACCACGTGGTTGCTGGGAATTGAACTCAGGATCTCTGGAAGAGCAGTCAGTGCTCTTACCCGCTGAGCCATCTCTCTAGCCCAAATTTGCCTGTACTTCTGTCTGGATCCCCAGAATGCTGAAGCTAGGACAGGGCCTTATTTGTTGGTGTCTTATAAGGAATGTGACCCACAGAACCAGGGGTTAGGATGGAGAGGCAGGGAAGCAAAAGCCTTAGTTTGCTTGTTATCAGCACCACGTGATAAACACCACGGCGGCCGAAAGCAAATTGGAGAGGAAAGGGTTTATTTCATCTTATAATTCCAGAGAACCACCAAGGGAAGTCAGGGCAGGAACCTGAAGGCAGGAGTTGAAGCTGTGCCCATAGAGGAGTACTGCTTATTGGCTTGCTCAGTCTACAATCTTATACAACCCAGAACCCACATGCCCAGGGGTGACATTCCCTCAGTGGGCTAAGTCCTCTCATATAATTGTTAATCTAGAGAATGACTCTCAGGCCTGTCTATAACCTATCAGATGGAGGAATTTTCTCAATCCAGATTCAAACCGACAAGACACCTAACCAGTATAGAATAGGGGGAAAGACAATAGAAGGGGCTGCTATTAGATTAGTAGCTTACATTGATGTCTGTTTGCTAAGTCTCTGGATCAGTTGCCTCCTGTAACTGTGACTAAAACACCTCAGAGTGCAATGTCGGGGTGGAAACTTCTGTTTTACCTTGGAACTTCGAGGCTGTCCCTCTGTGGCACTTTGCCTCCACATGCTTGGACAGAATGTCATGGTGGCAGAAGGAGTATCCTCAGGATGAAGACAAACAGAATGAGACAAGGAAGGGCCACACCCTTCTAAGAGCCTATGTAGCCCCCCCCCAAGTGACCTACTCATTCCAGCTAGACCCCACTCCTGAAAGTTTCCAGAACTTTCCAATTGGCTTTACCAGGTAGATATCAGGTGTTTCCTATGTAGCAAGACAGAGGCCAATTCTTTAGGCAGCTCCCAGACTGATTAAAACACTGCAAATAGCTGGGCAGTGGGGGCGCACGCCTTTAATCCCAGCACTTAGGAGGCAGAGGCAGGTGGATTTCTGAGTTTGAGGTCAACCTGGTCTACACAGTGAGTTCAAGGACAGCCAGGGCTATACAGAGAAACCCTGTCTCGAAAACAAAACAAAACAAAAACAAAAAAAAACAAAACAAAAAAACAAAAAAACAAAAACCAAAAAAAAAAACAAAAACAAAAAAAACAAACAAGAAAACCCAACCAACCAACCAACCAAACAACACTGCAAATAACATCTAGGCTTTGCTCATATGGTCCATTCCACTTTCTCTGGAAGAATGGTGAGCTGAGACAAGAAAAAAAATACATTTCCTAGAGTTTCATATGTTTCCACACATTTGACTGATCTCCAGCATGATTATAAGGTTATTTTAGCTATCCTATGGTGATTTTGTAATGTTCCTGTGGGGGACACACACTTGGAGCTGCCTAGTATGGTTATACCATTTTGCTACAATGGCTTCAAATACTCCTCTTGTTCTTCACCTCATTAGAACTGGCATTTGCACAGGGCAATACTGATGCTGCCAGGAAACCAGACTTTCCACAGGGCAGTAGGGATGAGGTTATGGAACCAGAATCTCTACAGGGTGGTGGAATGTTGCCATGGGACCAGTCTCTGCATAGGGTGGTGGGATGCTGCCATGGGACCAGCTTCTGCACAGGGTGGTGAGATGTTGCCATGGGACCAGTCTCTGCACAGGGTGGTGGGATGCTGCCATGGGATCAGCCTCTACACAGGGTGGTGAGATGTTGCCATGGGACCAGCCTCTGCACAGGGTGGTGAGATGTTGCCATGGGACCAACCTTTACCCATGGTAGTGGGGATGATGCTTCATATGGCTTCATGTATTTCTCCTTTCACTCTACAGGTACATTCCAACACTCTCTAGTCATTTCTGGTTTACATCACTTCCTCTGCATTTCATTCATGTGAGGATAAACTCAGTGCTTCTGATTAGAATGCTTGTTGCCTCTTCTGCCTTGGCTCTCACAGACCCTCTTTGTAACTCTAAGGCATTATGATTATGAAAGGCTATTTAGAGGTCTCTGTAGACATCATGGCCAACAGAGTGATGGGAGAAGCAAGAAGGTGGCTTGGTTCAACATGACTCAATTTGATGTTGGTTCAAACTCTGAGAATCTGACCCGGAGTAGTTTATTTTAGGCATATTGAAGCACAGCACAATTTATAAAAAAAAAAAAAGTTTCTTAGTGATAATTAACAATCCCATGTGCACAACAAAGCTTAACACTTGACTACATTGAAACTCTGTAAAGTACATGGAGCATCTTCTATAAAGATAGGTTCTATACATTAACTGAGAAAACAAGCTCAAGCTAAGGGAAAGGGGTGGGGATCCAATGTGGTCTCACCATATAGACAGAGTAAAGGTCACCAGGCTATTACCCATGTCTGCTCCCAGCCTTCTGGGTGGAAACCAGGTTCTACATCTTTCCCTTTGGAGAGACAACCCTGCCTGCTTAACGTTCCTGTCTCCCTGGTGCTTTGTGAGCACAAGGACTTGCATGCCTCCTACATTTAGGGAAGTAAACATTTGCAAATCCATGGGTCTGAGAGTTGGAAGACCCATTAGAGCCTTGATCACTTTATTAAGCAGACAATAAAATGTCATCAGATCGTAGAAGTGTCTTGTTTCCAAACCTGTGAAGAGATGCAGAGCAAGGAGACTGCATCTTTTCCTGGAGAATTACACAGACATCCATTCCGCCCAGAGACGGCAGTGAGGGCAGACAGAAGAAACAAGGCCACCCAAGGCTAGCTCAGTGAAGCACAGAGTTTATTGGGGATCCCTTATGGAAGTGTGAGGGGCAGCTGCAGCTCTGAGAAGCCTGCTGCCCCATGAGGATGAGGGCTCACAAATGCCGTGACCCTAGCACCACCTGGAGGCCTTTTGGCAGGTGGAGACATGCAATTACTACTGCTTACCAACTTGGCCTTGTGCGTCTTGGCAATTTCAAAATTTTCCTGAAATTTGAAAGTTTTGTCTGCTTCCCAAGCTTATATGTTTCATTTATTTCCTGAGTTTCAAGACCCTCAACTCCTAGAGAGAATGTTTGAGTTAGGACAAAACCACTATACAACAGAGCCCAACCCTTATCTACAGCTTTAGTCTAGAACTTTCCTAGGACTCTTCCCACTATAGGAGATGCTTCTGGTTTTATTATTCAGCCCTCACCTGTCTCCCTGCTGTCCCCTGTACTTGTGACAGATAAGGAATTTCAGACTTGCTTGTTTATCTCTGCAGAATTCTCCAGGGTGGTTCCACACGCCACACACAACATGATGAACTTGTTAGATGTACTCAAAGTGTTATAAATAAACTCCCCAGGAGACATTCCAAAAGCCTGGCCCTTCTCCCACTGTAGTGTCTGCACATGGATTTTGGTGCTTACACTAAGAGGAGACCTACTGGTACCATTTGCAGCTCTAGAGGCTGGGGTCCTTAATGCTGGGGCAGCAAGAAGTAATAGTTTGATTACATCCCAAAACCCACTGAGGGACTGGTCACTAGCCTTCTGGAGAATTCCCCTAAAGTTTTCTCGAGAACCAAGAAACTTAACAGAAGGAAAATGAAGGCACCTGTAAAATAAATTAAAAATACAGGGCTTTTTTCTTACAGATGAAGACCCGGGGTATAAATAGATTAAGAGCCTGACCAGCACAGTGCACCAAGGGTTCATAGATCAGGAAACACAGGGCTGGAAATCACTTGAGGACCAATCCTGCCTCTTACCAGCCAGCACCTGAGTGCTTTGAGTCTTATCCCTCCCTCCATCAAACTAGGCATAACTTCGTATTGTTCAGTATTGCTTGGGGCCATGCCTCCCACATGGCACATGGTCTACTAAACACTCAAGCCCTTTCTCCCTTCAATTAAACTCTTCTCCTTTGAGCCTTGACACTCTTTCTGCCCCGTGACTTCATATAATGCTGTTGGTCAATGCTTATGGAAAAAGAAAGATTGATCTCCCAGCCCAGGTTTCAAACTGGCTTGTTTCCATGCATCCACAGTAGTTTCTTTCCTTGTCTTTCTATTTATTTCACAGCCATACCATTGTTTTTCCAGAAGCATGGTGACCATACTTCATTCTTCAAAGGTTGCTATTTTAAAAATCTCAAACAGAAGACACCAGTGGTTTTCGGGCCCCATTCCTACTGTCTAGAATACCCCAGGAGGACTTTAATTCTTTTCCAAGTCTCATTCTGTTTCTCTGTAGGACTCCCAACTAAGGCATTTCCTCTGGAGTCATTTCTGGCATTGCTGGTATCCTAGCACATGCAGGGAGGAGATGAAAGCTGATCCCCCTTCCCCCCACCCCCCACTCCCCACCCCCAAGAAGCAGGTGGACGTGTGTCTGGGGTGCAGAAATCTCACTGATCTGGAAGCTCTAGCTCTGGCTCACGGTTACCCGGGCTGCTGACCTCAGATGACTTGGATTTTCTCCTGCATAAAGTTTCTGAGGCAGGCAGTAACTGAAGGATCCTACACACGTTGACTTTGCTTCTGCTCTCTTCAGCCATCTCTGTCCTTGGGCATCTCTGTCCAGGGACATATTGACCCCTGTCTCTCTAATGCGCTATAGAACTGTTATCCCAGGATGTCCTTATGTCTTTGTCAGTTTGAAATGTGTCCTTCTTATGGAATAAACTCTTAACCTCTTCCTTCCCTTTATTCTTTTAAAGCGAACTTTCATCAACCCAATGCTCCCGCTTCTTCTAAAGATGCATATTTTGAAAGGCACCTCCCTTGGAAGGCTTGGCCTTACGCAAAGCCTTGGGTGGTAATGATGAAGTTTCAGTTTGTGTTTTGTCTTCTCATTTCTTTTTTATTTAGGTCATTAAAGACAATTTAGAATTTTATACTTCAGTGCTGTGTTTATGTCATTTCCACCCCACCCTCTCCTGTCCCCAACTTTTGCCATGTCTTCTCTACTCCTATTCAAATCCTCCCTCTCTTCTTCAATTACAGTCACACACATATGTACATATAAAGACAGCTTGATGAGTCCATTTAATGTGGGTCATACGCACACCTGTTTCGGACTGATTGCTTATAAATGGATAACCTATTAGGGAGCTTATCCCTAGAGAAGAGTGATCCTGCCTCTCTCAGCAGCCATTGACGGCCTATAGCTCTTCACACAGGGGAAAGACCTTGTGAGATTTCCTACACCTATGTTGTTTATTGAGTTAGGGCTTTATTGCTGTGAAGAGACGCCATGAACACGGCAACTCTTATACAGAAAAACATTAAATTGGGACCGGCCTACAGTTTCAGAGGCTTAGTCCATTATCATCATGGCTGGAAACATGGTGGCGTGCAGTCAGACATAGTACTGGAGAAGGAGCTGAGAGTTCTACATCCGGATCCACAGGCAGCAAAAAGGAGAGTGTGTGCCACACTGGGTATAGATTGAGCATTTGAGCCCTCAAAGCCCTCCACCACAGCAACACATTTCCTCCAACAAGGTCGTACCTACTAATAGTGCCACTTCCTATGGACAAGACTTTAAACACATGAGTCTGTGGGGGCCATTCCTATTCAGATCACCACAGTTGCCATGCCTACTAGTGTTGTCATTGTGCAGGCCTCGTTTTGGTGACCATATGACTGAGATTTCATGGTTGCAGCTTCCCTGTCCTACCTAGAAGATGCTGCCTCACACAGGCATCCTGGTCCTCTGCGTCTTACAATCTTTGTGTTACCTCTTCTGCAATGGTCCCTGACCCTTAGGTGAGGGATTGTTGCATATATATCAGCTGGGGGCTGGGCACCCTATGGTTGTTGTTCTCTGCAATTTGACCAACTATGGAGTTTTGGGGTGGTCTCTTCTGAAAAAAGAAACTTCTTTGATGAGAGTTGAGAGCTGCACTTATCTGAAGGAATAAAGATAAGTATTTTTTAATGCATCTAGAAAATATACTGGGAAGTGGCAGTTTTATCTCCTGTCTGGTAAGTTTTTACTTTGTTCCCCCCCCCCTCCATAGATGTAAATATTCTGAGACGTGACAAGATATTTGTTATATGCAGGATTCATTTACCCAACACATGTCTATTGAGTACATATTTTAATGAGCTAGACATTGTTCTAGGCATGTAGTACATAACAGAGGATACCAGACTAGCCCCTGTTGTTGATAGTAGACTTACTAGATAATAAACAATATACAATGTACGGCATATTAAATAGTTTCCTTTAAAAAAAAACAATTAGAAGGATAGTTAAATATCAAGAAGAGAAGGAGAAGAGTGTTGGGTTAGGGGGGGTGTCTCATGTCCACTCTGCTACTCGGGGAGGTGGGACATGGGAGTTTTGACTGTGCATACCCCACACTGGTGCTGGGTGGGTATCGGGCTATGTGAAGCTGTGGAACACCACTCCAGGGGTGGGGGAGTGTGATCTGAGGTCCCCAGGGATTGCCAGAGCTGACTAGGGAGTCCCCGGGCCTGCAGGGAGTTCTCAGGCTCTTGGGCACCCCAGGTGCCACTGGATGCTGCAGAAGGGCTGAGAATGGAGTGGGGGGCTGCAGGCTGGATCTAGCCTGGGGCTGGAGGGAAAGGGGGAGAGATCTGGCTGGGTCCCTCGAGGAGGAGAGTCCTTGGCTTGTAGGTGGGAGGCTTGGCTTGGTGGAGGCCATGGGTGGGAGTGCTGAGAGGCCTTCTGTGAGAGATTAGGCGGCTCTTTAGGTGAAGGCCTGTTCTGTTGCTCCCCATGGTGGATCCCGATGAAAAGAGACAGTCCATGGTTTTAAGGCATTTATTGCCATGGCAGAGAGTTGCGATGAGTAAAACTGTACCCTACTTTCTCAGGGAGGGCCTGAAGTCAATTAAATACCTTTTGCAGGAAGGAGTGTCTGGGAGGGGAGTTTATTGGCTAAGCCTCCAGGCTTTTAGATACCTCATTAAAATGGAGATCTGTCTTGAGGCTGTGACCTATGGTCAAGTCCTCTACCTGTGGAGGGGATTGGAGCATTGCTCTTATGTGACTGGTGGCCACAAACCTATGGAGAGCTGTGGCCTCTTGCCAAGAACCTCATGTCTAAGAGCATGACAAGACTCCTACCATCCCTTGCAGGGTTATGCCCTGCAGGGTCACAGGGGTTTCAAGCCTGTGCTCCACCAGGGACCTGGCTGCCTATCACAGTCCATACAGAAGAGGATGGAGTTACAAATTTAGGTTAGATAGCTAGGGAGGGCCTCAATAACAGAAATATTGAAAAGAAAAAAGTTGGGGCACAGAGAGCAATGGCTTGTACCAAGGCCTTGAAACAGGAGCAATCTCAAATGCTCACTATGACTGCATAGTAAAAGGACCAGGAGCAGAGCTCTGTGTGTATAAATCACAGGTTACAGCTCTGGGTCACTGCTCACATGATAGACAGGAAGCCCTTGGAGTTTAACAATTGGTGTGTGTGTGTGTGTGTTACTTTCCTATTGTGATTAAACACCATGAACAAGGAAACTTACAGGGTTTATTTGGAGCATACAGTTCCGGAGGGATGACGCTGTCACCATCATGATGAAGTGGGGTAGCAGAACCCACTGGTCCTGCTGCAGGAGGGGGCCATGTTGATGTCTGTGGCCCATGTTACCACTAAAAGCCAGGTAGATTTCCATTGCCTGTGCTGCTGCCC
Organism: Mus pahari; assembly: GCF_900095145.1. Classification (NCBI taxonomy): domain Eukaryota; kingdom Metazoa; phylum Chordata; class Mammalia; order Rodentia; family Muridae; genus Mus; species Mus pahari. Next base: position 18,772,102 of record NC_034601.1, read on the forward strand.
AAAGTCATGTTGATGTGAATGGCCTGTGTTGCCACTTGAGGCCATGTTGATGTTTTGCAGCTGGCAGCTGTGTGGATGCCCATGGTTGGTGCTGCCCCTAGAGGCCATGTTGATACCCATGGTCCATACATGTTACCACTGAAGGGCATGTGCATGTTCATGGTTTGAGCTCCCATAGGAGGCCATGTTGATATTCATATGGCTGTCTTCTGGCATCATATTGGTCCCCATAGCCTGTATTGTCCCAGAGGCCATGTTAATGTCTGTGGCCTGTGCTGCCACCAAGAGCTAGGATGTTGTCCATGGCCCATGCTGTGGTAGAGAGCAGGATCATGCTGAGGCCTGTCACACATGTTGATGCCTGTGGTCTGCGCTGTCACCAGAAATCATGTGGAGATCCATGATCCATACACCTGCTGGCTGTAGAGGGCAAGAGGACTTCTTCTGCAGAGGTATTGAATGCTGTAGACTCAAACGTAAGAGAGACATAGAAAGATTCTCTGGGAAGCCCTACTCCTTCCTACCCCTCCCCCGCCACAAAAGTGGCAGGCTAGACAAGAAGCCATAGAAGAGAACTATTAAAAAGTGCAATAAGGATGCTGAAGCGATGCTATCCACAGTTGATGGCTTCTGGTGGGGGGTGGGGCGGGCTCAGTTTTCATTAAGGGGCTGGCCACTGTGAGTTTGACCATGTTTCAGTGAATCTACGGGCAAAACAGATTGGACTCTTTTTTTTCCCTCTTTTTAGGGGGAGAGGGGTGGTTACAAGGTGGGGAGCTGACCTAGGAGGACAGAGGTTGGGATGCATTAGGTTAAATTTCCAAATAACCAATAAAAAAAATATTACGTTGAAAAAAAAAATGACAAGGTATCAGTAATAGATCAGAAAGGGGGGGCAAGCTAATGGGAGTCACCTGTGTTTAGATGATGCTAAAGATCCAGAGACAGTGACAGCACACAGATGGGGAAGAGTGTTGAGGACCGGAACTTGGGGCTCTCCAGGCAGAGATTGGAAAAGATGGAGGAACTCATGGGGGAGACTGTGAAGATGGAGGTGCAGGAAGCATTTATGATAAAATGTCTGAACCCAGAAATAGAGCTAGGACTGGGCTCCATCCCGGTCTTCACAGTCAGCCGCAGATCTCTCCGTCCTGGCACAAGCCACCTCCTCTCATGGCACAGTCTCACAGTTTGGCTTGGAACCCTGTCGGGACTCCTCACACAGAACACTATTTCATCCCTTTCGAGCGGGACATGGACTTGTGTGTCTATTTTTCTTTTCCAGGGTGTTTGAAGTATTTCATAATTTAACAATGTACTGAAATAAAAGTGACTTAGTGGGAGGCCTAGACTGCCAATTAGGAATTGAGCACACAAGGTCACACCAAGACAGAAATGTTGTGGAGTTGTTTAAAGGAACAAATTCAGTTGTGATGGGCCCTATTGGCAGGCCTGAAGCACGTATGGCATTTAATGGACATGGATTAAATAAGCCACATGGTTGTAGGAGTTGGGAAATATAATGTCACATGATAAATAACCTAAGGGAAGATAAAAGTCCTCATCATCTAACTGGGTCAGCAGCTTCAGAGACCTTGAAGCTGGGCTGAATCTATATGGAACCTGAGAACGCCAGGGTTTGCTCTGATTGGTGCTTGATTATCACTATAGACTGGAAGAACATGACTTGTGCATCAGTTAGCATCACGTTACCGCCACAGAGTATCTGATGCAGGCTATTTAGGGGCAAAAATGGCCTATTTTGCTTAAGATTCTAGAAGCTCAAGGGCATGGCTCTTTCTATGATCTAAGGCTATGGCTGACAATGGTAAAACATGTGTGTTAGAGTGAGCACAAATATCCTAAATCAGGAGACACAGAAAGGGGGTGAATGGGTCACCATAATTTTTGGAGGGCACAGCCCTGCTGACGAAAACACTAAGTCCTATCTCCTAAAACTGCCCCCCCCCCCGAACAATGCTACCCTGCCACCTCTTCTGTCCCTGTTTTTACTAACTGAGTAACCTCAATCCAAGTCATAAGTCTGGGACAAACAGGCTCCCACATTCTTCAGAGGTTACATTCTGGCAGAATAGTCTAGAACAGTGGCTCTCAAATGATGTTCATTAGAACCACATGGACATCCTCAGAACCTCCAGTGTTCAGGCCTTATGCCAGCCACCCCAGGCATGAGCATATGAGCAGGGGATTCTATCCATATCCACGCTTCAGAGACCTCTGATTTTGTTGGGGGCTAGCAAAGGACTAACAGAAGCAGTGGGGGGAAGGGCATCCCTGCCTGTTCTGACCTGTTTTGTCACTCATCATGTATGCTCTTGGCACCACTTGGACTAGACACACCTTCTCATTGTCATAACATGCTTTGTCCCCCATTCCTCTAGGGGGAACTCCCTCAGAGCCTTTGTTATCTGCCTTGATGTTGAAATGGTCCTGGCTCTTCTTCCCTGGGATCAGAGGCTCATTGCTGGGAATCGAGCCTGTGTTTTTGCATCCAAATGACATTTTCTTGATCTCTTTGGGAAAAAAAGACCAATGCATACCAGATGCAGGAGAGCACTACAAAGGCCCCGTTTGTCTCCTTGTCTCAGGCTCGGAGTAGCCCACGCTTCCTTTCTAGCGTGATGCCAGTAGGCAGAGAAAGACCAGAGATCTGGAAAAGCATCACTCCTTTTGGGTTCTGGTCCCTGCTCTGTTTCTTGTTCTGCTAATGCTCTCTGAAGCATTCACAGAGGGTGAGATCTTCTTCAGGCCTGGCCCTAGGTTCTTGGCACTCCAGATGCCCAATACTCTCCTTCCTGTGGATTTCATTTCAATGAGGAACAATAGATTTCTTGCCTGATGTTCGGAGGCCATCTTGACTCTGAGTTCATTCTCTACACTGACGCCTCATTCGAAGGATGAACTGATCATACATCTTCTTGGTTCAGAAAGCTCAAGTCTTTCCTTCCCCCCAAAACCCAAAAGCTTCTAGAGCCGTTCATAAATCCTCCAGCTTTCAGTCTCCCCAGACTCTGTGGTGTTCTTTCTTCCGACTTTCCAGTCTCTTCCGGGACAGCTTTCCCTAGATTCTCAGGGACACCATGTCACTCAGTTTCCTTCCAGGGTCTTTTCACCTCCTTGCGCCCCCATAATCTGCTCCCCACTTTCTGAGGCATTTTTCCTTGTCTTAGTTTCTTACTGTAGAAGAGTTTTTCTGTTTAGCAGACACTACAGCAGGAATACCCTAGCGAGGGCATTGCTACAGAGTCACAGAAACATATTCTGGATCACGAGCTAGAACACTGGGGGACCTTGACCCATTTCTCTTTTCTATCAGCTGAGTAAATGGACTCAAAGGCCGAAGCCTGGGAAATGGTGACTCTCATATTCTTCTGGGAGGGGCGTGCCATATGGGCCGGATAACTCAGAACACTGATTCTCAGACTGGACCCCTGGTAGAACCAACTAGGCGTCTTCTAAGGGGCACTAAGGCTCAAACCTTACACCAGACAGGAGAAGGACCTGGGAGTCTTTGCCCTAAAGCTCCCCCTGTGACCTCTGTGTGTTGCCTCATTTCTCAAAAGTTGGTGTGCCTGCCCCGGGATTAAGCCCCAGAGTTGATCAGAAATTGCTTGCAAGTCCTATGTCTTCTACCTTCTAGCTGACAGGTCACTTAATTTTTAAAGACTCTGTTTTAGAATGGTTTTTCATCTATAAAGGTTGTGACGATGGCACAGAGAGTTATGGTGTCTCTCATGCTAGCAGTATCTGTTTCTGACATGCCCTCTATTCTTTAGAGCAGTGGTTTTGCTATAATAAATGAACCAACACAGACAGATTGCTCACAGTCAAATCCATACTTTGTTTGAATCTCCTTAGTGTTTGCTCCCACCACCACTCCCAGCCCCACATTCCAGGATCCCATGCAAGATGCAATTGTTTGTGAGGTCTACTCTATGAATGTTTCAAACCAAGTGTTTTAGAGGCCTTTAAGTTATGGTGATGAAGCCAGAGGCCTAAAATCAAGGTGCTGCCTGTCCTTAACTTTCTGAGGTCTTGGTGGCAGTCCTGGGCCACCTGAATTGTACCTGCAGGATTCTGTACCTACCGACATGGTGTTTTTCTCTGTGTTTGTGTCTTCTTCTCCTATGAGGATAACGGTTGTTCTGTCTCTAGGCTGACCTCTTCTTAATTAATCACACTGGTAATGATGCTGTTTTGAAATAATTCACACGTAGAAGAACTGGAGTTTAGCGGGTCAATATCTTCTGTGGGTATACAATACAACCCATTCTAAACTTCTGTTGGTTGTGACATTTTAAAAATAATATCCCTGTCCCCCTTTTTGGAGACTTGAACAGTTTGGGGGTACATTGGTCAGATGCTCTTCAGAATACTCTTCAGTTGAAATTTGTCTGATTTGAGTTACAGAGTTTGTGGAGAAGAACAGAGAGATGCAGAGCCCTGTTCAGTCTCACTATGGGTGCTTACTGTTGAGATCAACCTTCACTTTCTGACTGAGGTAGGGTCCGTTGCTGTCTGCATTGTGGAGTAACTATGTTTTCTTCTCATACTGTTCTTTTTCTTCCATGTGTGTGGTGGGGGATCGGACCTGATATCTTGTGGATGTTAGGTAAGCACTCTTCCCCTGTGCTACACCCAGCCCCATACTATGCTTTTTGGAAGAAAACTATTATGTACTGCTCACCCTTGAAGGATGGACAAGTTTCTTCACAGCAGACTTGTCTACTCTCACAGTTTATGTGCCCATTAAACAATTTATTCATAAAGTATATGCTTGTGGTTACTTGTTTTATATTTTGGATTATTATTCAATATAACTTTGTTTTTGTGGTTCAAATTGTTCCATCTTTGTCCACTGGGGCTCTTTCAGTTGGGTCTTTGCCATTTGGAGATGTCCCCACCATTGAGGACATTTTTGAATGCTTCCTTACTTTCTGGCACCGTAAGGCACTCCAGGCTTGTTTTGTGTACTTCGTGCCTAAGTTCTAGAATCAGCTTCAAAGGGGGCCTTGTTTACTGGAGGATTATACAATACGCCAAGATCTGGGGTCTTGGTTTGTTTATTGCTGTGTAAGTTTCTGCTTCTAGGTCCAGTAACAATCCGTTTGCGGTGCTTCGGTTGGCTCACCGTAAAAATGGGGGATCAGAGGAGTAATTCCATCATGGATTATTGTTGGAGTTCAACTAGAGAATGTGCAAGTAAGAGATTCAGTATCAGTCAGCTCACTGTATACTAAAAAACATCTATGATTACTTCCAAAAGAATGTATATATTTAGACTAAGCTTCTAATTTCTCAGTAGTTTTTCTCTTCCGCTGACTCATGCATTTAATAATCTCAAACAAGAGAAGGCAAGCATTTTCTTTTCAGTTTAATGAATAGACTGAGGTCAACCTTTGCTGCTTCAGAGCTTGTCTGTCGATTTATTAAAGAGCCATTCTAAACTTGAGATTCGCTGTGCCTCTATTGGGAGTTACCCTGACTTCCTCTCTCAATGTCTTGCTTATCTCTTGTTTGAAAAACATCTTAGAGGTGATAGGTGGGTTTTGTTCGTTTGTTTGTTTGTTTGTTTGCTTTTTAAGTCACGCTTTTGTAGAATAGATTAACTTCTAGCATAAAGAAGGTACATATTCCAGAATGTTGACTTTGCCAGGGTAGACAGACATTGAACATATAAACTCAAAAACAAAAACAAAACCCCTTTCTAATCTGGATGTGGGTGGTATTTGAGAAGGATAATTTATGTGCTGAGACGTCAGCTTTTTGGTATCCTGATAATTTGCAGAGACAATGGTGATTTTTTTTTTTTTTTTTTTTTTAGAAAGAATGAATCAATAGAACCAAAGACATGCTTTCAAATCTACAAGTCAACTTTCCCATCAGCTTTTCTCTTTTCATGGTACACTGATCCTAATCGAATAGAACAAATTTTTGAATCATGTAAACAACTTACCAGACCCATCAGTGCATGAAAAAGTCCACAAGCCAAGCAGAGCTCTTTGACTCAACACAGATGTTTATTGGAACGAATGTGTAGTTTCCCATAAGAACAACTTCTTTGACTAATGAGTCCCAGGCATGATCATCACTGCTAATACCAGCGCTCACAGTATGAAATCACAGCTTTCATTATACAAATCAATTTCTCGGGAGGTAGATTTCAGTTGCCTGGAAGGCAGGGCTTTTTTATGGGCAGCACATTTTAGAGTTGCTTAGGAACTGGCTGGATTCGTAGGTAGTGAGTTGGTTAGTATTAGGTTATGGATTTAGACACGGTAGACTCCAAGGCTACACCATCCTTCTGTGTCTCTAGTTTTAGGTGATCAGGTTTCTTGGACCATAACAGAATCTAGACTTCTGTCTTAGTGTTCTATTGCTGTGAAGAGACACTGTCACCAAAAGCAGTTAAATAGGGCTAGGTTACAGTTTCAGAGGTTTTGCCCGTTTTTATCATGGCAAGAGCATGGTGGCATGCAGGCAGACATGGTGCTGGAGAATTGGCCAAAACTCCAACATCTTGAGACCCTGAGCCTGGTTTGGGCTTCTGAAAACCTCCAAAGCCCACTTCCAGTAACATTATTTCCTCCACAAGGCCACTCCGACGCCTGTAAGGTGACACCTAATCTTTTCAAATAGCAACACGATGGGGGCCATTCTTACTCAAACCACCAGATCATGTCATAGGTATTTGGAGGCCAAGGTTCAAGTTCCATGGGATATTTAGTTATTTTTCTCAAGATGAAGTCATAATTTGGAGGATAAATAGAATAAACTGGGCCCAGCCAGAAGTTGGTATCTGCATGGGAAGCCTGAGGCTTTTGAAGCGCTGAGTGTTAAGGATAAATACTCTTTTTTAGTTCCTGATGAAGAATTTTGGAGAGAGGCCTGTTAAGATGTTGGTTCTCATGTTGAATGCTGGTTTTCTAGAAATATCACTACTATGGGAGGGTCTGGTGGTATCTGAGTGGATGCAGATTCCCATTCTTCTAGAAGAGTTTCCTTGGCCTCACTTGTGGAAATACTCACTTTCTGAAGGTCATTGCCTTCTAGGCTGGTTCTTGGCCTTCCCCTCCTTCAATTATGTACAACACCGGGCTTTCTTCTATCTCCATGCCTCTCTAAAATACACTTGTCTGGGGTCATTCCCCTATGGAAGTCACATGTGTGTCACAGTTCCACCAGGAACGTCTGGAAGCCATGACCCATACGTTCCTCGCTTCAGCAGGCCACAGCAGCAGTCGCCATGTCCTGGACAGCAGACTGCTCAGGAAGTGCTGTGGAGGGGCAGGCACATTGTCTCCAAGCAGTTTCAAAGCTGCATCAAAAGCCTTCATCAGGAACTAAAATAGAGTAGCAGCTCGCTTGAGCAGTACCTGATTCTTGGGTTTGGGCCATCTCTTTGCATAATAGTCAAACACATAGGGATAGAGTGACATGCTCAGAGGGGTAGTAGGGCAAATTGTTGTCCCTGAGTGTGGAGCCTTGGGCTTAATGCCCTCAAGTCCTCATTCCTCACTGTCTTCCTCATTTACCAGCGATTCTTCTGGAATCTAGCAGCAGCAATACAGGTCAAGGGTCAAAGTCTACTATGAAAAACAATTCTCAGGCACAGAAACTCAGGGTCGGGCTTCTGTTTGTTTGAAAAATCTTATCTTGGATGAGGTTTCTAGAAACTTCTTCAAAGACAAGCGTTCACAGGTTGGTGAGACAAAGGGGCAAGAATCAGAGAAATGGCAGCCTAAGCTCATCTGAGATGTGGAGATGGAGAAGGAGAGTGACAGAGAGAGAGAGAGAGAGAGAGAGAGAGAGAGAGAGAGAGAGAGAGAGAGCAAGAGGCTGAGCCTGCCAGGGCCTGCCTTGTGCGGCCCATGCTTAGAGGCGAGAAGGGGGATGGGGCTCAGGAAAGCCACTCTATTTAGAGCAAGGGGAAGATCTTTGGCTGCACGTGACCTTGGTTATGTCCTTTGGGGCTTGAGTATGGTGGATTACTGTGGGAATTTTAGGGACAGCAGGAAAATTTTGTCTTTTGAACCTAGTGAACATTTTTCTTCTGGATTACTTTGAATCTAATTCATCACAGGGGGCATGACTCCCTTGGATTCTAGAATGTCAGAGCTTACAAGTACCTTCAAAACAAGAAGAAAAGACTTGTCGTGAGGGTCCCACGAGAGACGTGAGGGTCCCACGAGAGACAGAGGGCAGATATGACTTCACAACCCACCATTTCCTCTCAGCCCTGTTTCTCTTACCATTTGGTACTGAGCTCAAGCACCAAATGACATTGCTGGGTGTGTGACTGGGGTCATGTCATAGGGCTGAGAATTTTATTTTGTTTACATTTTTATGGGGGAATGGGGCTGGGCTTGGGAGGATGGTATTTGGTGAAAAAGCTTAGAATTTAGGGGACAGATTAAAGCAATGGCTGAGGGTGGGTGGAGGGGTGACAGTAATCATTCCTAATACCCTACTGAGTGTTTACACGGGACCTCTACCTGCCCGGTGGACACAGCTGCCTTTTGCTAAGTCACACTTTTAGAACACATAGTTTAGGTCCAACACCAGGCTAAGTACTATGTATATATTAACTTTCTCCTCAGAGTGGTTTTGTGAGGTAGATAAGGTCTGGCATTGGCTTCTCATGGTTGAAGAACAGGCTCAAAGAGGCAGTCAGCTGTCCATCATTACAAAAATTTTAAGTGGTGGAGCCTGGACGCAGCCTGACCGGCTTTGCTCCTCTGCCTCTATAAAGACCAGGGGAAGGAGGCTCAGCGAACCACAGTATCACCCAGGAATGAGCAATGAAGACTGAGGACCAGAAAGGAAAGGTTGCTTGCGTTCACTGATCTTCTGTTGGTGTTGGGCTGGGATTCGAACTCAGTTCCTCACCCCAGTGATCCTCTGGATCCAGTCCTTGTTGGGGTAGATGTAAGAATAAACTCCATAGCGATCTTTCTTCCCGCAATCTTCACCCCAGGACACCACGCCCACCAGGTACCATTGGTCTCTCTCTGCATCTTTGGTCACCATAGGGCCTCCAGAGTCACCAGCACAGGCATCTTTCCCCCCTAGATGAAAGGGAGATACAGATAAAATAAAGAGAAAGACACTTTCCCAGCACAAACTTGTGTCTGACTTGTAGTTCAGACAATCGGCCACTGGAGGGGGCAGCAGACCATTGGATCCAAAGTTGTGCTCTACAGGTCAGGTAAGATATCAGAAAGGGCTGGTTCAGGAAGGGATGCCAAAAGTTCTGTATTCTCCCACCCCTTCTCTTCCCTCTCCCTCTGTTCTCCCATTCCCATCCCCACTGTCTGTGTCCACCCCAGGTTCACAGTGTGTGCATGGCTATTGGGTCCCCAGGTTCACAGTGTGTGTATGGCTGTTGGGTCCCCAGGTTCACAGTGTGTGTGCATGGCTGTTGGGTCCCCAGGTTCAGAGTGTGTGCATGGCTTTTGGGTTCTTGCCCTACCTTCCTTTTCTCCGGCACAGATCATGTCCTTGGTCACTTTCTTCTTCAATGGGGTATAGGCCTCCTGGCAGGTGTCGTAGTCTACAACTGGGATTTCAATCTGGAACACAAAGCCATGGTTGGTTCTCACGCCTGGCTGAGGAGCCCTTGCTGCTCTGACAGCTCTGAGCAGGCTGCCTTTCACGTGGCTTTAGGAACTGCCGCGCGGCACACGTAAAGGCATGGCTGAATGGAGAACTGGAGACTCATTTTTACTACAGCCTCAGCTACAGACCCTGGTAAAGCAGCTTTGCCTGATTGAGATTCACTTATTTTGTCTGTAATAGGGAGACAATACTTGCCTAGCACATACCAGCTTCAAATATGACAACATATAGACAGTTTGTATATGTTTCCTCCATCTCTGCTCTGGAACCCGGTGCATGTGACTTTAAGAAAGAGAGATCTTTCTTAGAGCACTGAGACTCCTATACCTTATCTTAAAGATGGACCTCACAGTTTTTTGACAAACTAATCATAAACAGTTTCTCAAAGGAAATGGATGACCAAGTGCTTTGACAGTGTGTAGACAGGTGTTAAGTACTGCATAGTAGGTATTTTTGAAAATTAAGATTTTTTTTTTTTTTACACAAGTGTGATTTTGCCTGTGTGCCACAAGCATAACGGGTACCTGTGGAGGACAGAAGAGGACAGTAGATTTTCTGGAACTGCATTTACAGACAGCTGTGAGCCAACAGGTGGGTATTGGGAATTGAACCTGGGTCCTCTGCAAGAATAACCAGTGTCTTACAGCTGTTTTATCTGTCCATTCCCCAAATGCCATGTCCTTAGACAGCCTATCACACTGGCTCCGTAGCCAACTCTCATTTATTACTTTCCCTCACTACAAGAACTGAATGGAACATATACCCTTGGCACACACACCCTCTGTTGATTCTTGTTACAAGGGAATAATTAACATATAACATATAACACTGTCTCCAACAGGAACATGAAGATTCTCCTTGGGCTGGCCCTCCTAGGAAAGTGGGGAAAGGAAGCCATGTCATGAGGACATGCTGCCAGCATGTGCTGGCATTCCCTGACAAACTACTATTCATCCGAGTATCATCCTTTGGGAGACCATCTTGAACCCTCTGCCCCCTTTTCCCTGGCAAACCTTGTAGCGAGTTCACAGGAGACAGGATGCAACCATTTGGAAGCTCACGGGTGAAACAATGGATGATTGCTACACAGCCAAAATTTTAAACTGTGATGAAAATAACATATATTCAAGGACTTAAATATGGTGAAGGATTTAGAACCCAGGCCCATAACAGAACCCAAGAGTGTAAGAGCCAGGCAGTTTTTAGAAGAAATTTAATAAGTTTGATGCTATCTCTAATCACCTAGAAGTGTAAAACGACTCAAGGACTGAGCACGTTACTTGGGCCCCAGACTTGGAGCCATGGCTCCTTAGGCCAAGTTCAGGATTCATTTCTGAAGTCATAGGAGGATGGTTTTCAAATGCAGTGGTCAAGTTCACTTCTGCAGGGACTGTGCTTGTTGGAGCCTGGCCTGTTCTTGCTAATTTGGTATGCAGTCTTCGCGGTGTGCAGATGAATCACGGAGCCTGCTGGGTACCCGCACTTGCTGTGTTCTGGGGGAATTTCTATATTCTGAAGTTTTTTTTTACAAGCTGCCAGTCACATAGAGTGGTATTTAGAGGCAGGAGCCCATGACCAGTTAAACAAACATATCAAACTTTCTGGGACTCTGAGTCCCATTAAATTTTGGAGTCGTGTTTGGCCCCTGTCTTTTATCATTTCCTTCCTCCCGGCATCCTAGAGCAGGCAGTATACGGCAGGAGGCCCGATGCGCGGCCAGGAAGTGTTTGCTTGTAGGATATAAATTAGACCCTACCTCCATCAGGTTCTCTGGAAACCTGTGCAAGAACTGCTTCCCCCAGCCGCTGACGATGACCATGGTTCCTGTGGGAGGCAGTGTGAGGAGAGAGGCTGAGGTGAGGGTGCTGGAGATGGCCCTGCCAACCGCATCACCCTCTGCTGGAGGAGAAAGGGCTGAAACGGCTCCCTCGGGGAGGGAGAGGGTGGGAGAGCTGCCAGTGAAGGGCATTGCTTCTGTGATGGGTTACCTGGTTTCTTGGTTGATCTACCTCACTCACCCTCCTGGCAGCTGGCGAGGCACTGAGGCCGTGTGAGAGCTGTAATCTCTCACATCCTGTGTCTACAGTAGGGTGGGGGTGTAGGAAGGAGGTACCTGGGCAGCGGCTATGAGAAAGTGAGGAGCCCAGCATAGAGAGCAACAGGTCAGGTGACATTTTCTCCCCTTGCCTCACATTAAGCCTCAGACTCCATATCTGTGAAACAGAGAGGCAGGACTTCGTAATCCCTAAAACTAGACATGATATCCTCATGTCTATGAAGTCTCAGCTGTGGGGACAATGTGGATCCGGGCTTAGGGTAGAGAAAGTCATTGCATTCTTATTTAATAAGAAGCCTTGGATGCAGAAAACACCACTACATGTAAGTTCTGAGACCGTCAACTGTAATTCCACACCTACTCCTAAGACATGATGTGCCTCAGTCTTTCTCCTTCCTTCCTTCCTTCCTTCCTTCCTTCCTTCCTTCCTTCCTTCCTTCCTTCCTTCCTTCCTTCCTTCCTTCCTTCCTTCCTTCCTTCCTTCCTTCCTTCCTTCCNTCCCTCCCTCCCTCCCTCCCTCCCTCCCTTTCTTTTTTCTCTTTCTTCCTTTTGCTCTCTCTTTCTCTTTCCTTTTTGCATTTTATTCGTTATTTTTATATTTTTTACAATGTATTTTGATCATATTCATCTCATTCTCCCCTAATTTCTCCCAGATCTATCCACCTCCTTCCCTGCCCACTCAACTTTGTGACTTCTTTTCTCCTTTATTTTATTTCTTTTCCTCTCCTTTCTTTTTTCCTTTCCTTTTCCTTCCTTTTTCTTTCTTTCTTCCCTTCCTTCTTTTCTTAAACCCAACAGATCCAATCTGTTTAGTCTCTGTTACTCTTGGGCATGTGGCCTTACACTGGAGTGTGGTTGACCCTCCAGGGGCTGCACCCTTAAATTAAACTGACTCACCCTTTCACAAAAGCTGTCAATTGCCAATATTTCTTCAGTTAGGGTGAGACTTTGTGCCTACCTACCCTCCTCACGATGGGATTTTGTCTGGCTTGGACTTGCAAAGGTCTTACACGTTCTATCGCAATGGCTGGCACAGCTGCCCGGTTAGTTCCAGAAGTGAGCCTTCCTGTAGGCATCCATCACTTTCTGCCTGCCTCTTCCTCAGAGATCCCTGAACCCTGGCCTGCCAGGGGTATGATGACACAGATGTCTCATTTAGGCCTGAGCATTCCTCAGCCTCTTATTCTCTGCAACTTGACCAGTTGTGGGTCTTTGGGTTAATCTCTGTCTTCAGAAGAAAGACGTTTTTCTAGCTTGAGTTGAGAAGTGCAGCAATCTATGGGCATAGCAGTAAGCCACTCCGAAAATGTTCTCCAAGGCTTCCAGGGGGTGTAAATAAGTTAGTGAGGGCCAGGAGCTGGAACATTTGAAGTACACAGTGCCTGATTAATCAGAGCCAGCTTTACCTACACAGTTCCTGCCAGCTCACTTCTCTTAAGCATTTCTCAGATTCCGGCTTTTTTTTTTTTAATTTATTTTTTTATTTTAATTTGACATCTTTAATCCTCAGGAAATGAGTGAGGATATGACACACCGAATTCCAAGGAAAAGGAGGCCAGCTGGCCTGGGTTGGCCTCCTGCCCTTAGCTGGACATGTTCTGACTATGGCATTTCATTTTAATAACACAGGCAGCCTGATGGGGGTTTGCATCCAGTTGAGAGGTGAAGGACTTAAGTTTACTGAGGCTGATGGCATCCTCAAGATGACTCACCAGGAAAGCCAGCACTATAATTCGAACGATGCTGGTGATCAACTACTGTACCTTAGCTGCAGCTTGTCCTGTCACCATTTATTGGGTGTGTAGGGCTGCGGCTTGGAGCTTGAGCCCAGAGCATACAAGGCAAGCATGCTATGGCAGGGCTCTGTTGCCAGCCCGAGCCATCCCCTCACCCCCAGCCATGCTTCTCTCTGTGTGCTACTTCATCATGCTGGGGGTGGCACTGTAAAATGGCAGGTTTTCTTGACTAATGAGGTTGTCAGAAAAGGGGGACAGTTTCTACTCTCCCAGGCTCCCTCACTCCAGCCTCTTACTTCAGTCCTCTCCCCCCAGGCTACATGCAATAATTTCTTCCTGCAGGCACACCTCTCCTTTCTCAGAATTTCCCCCTTTACTTAGTTAGCTCACCAATACTTGATGCTAACTCCTCTCTCATAGTCACTAGGCTGGTTTTGTGTGTATGGAAAGCAAGTACGCCTGTTTACCTTGTACCTAATACAACTGTGTCACCGTGGAATTAGTTCCAATTTTGTTGTAGGGGGAAGCAGTGGGAAATCACACACACACACACACACACACACACACACACACACACACACACACACCCTGTGAGAGGAGGTGTCCTACCACAGCCTCAGCAACTCTGGAGGAGATCACCTTGTCATCGCCACAGCTGCAGTACAGGATGCGGTCAGGGGAGAGATACTGTGCTGGTTAGTCTTTATGCCAACCCGGTATAAGCTAGAGTTGCCAGAGGGGAGGGAATCTCAGGTGAGAAATAATCCTCTACAAGACTGTGCTACAGGCAAACTTGTAGGACATTTTCTTTATCAGTGACTGGTGGGGAAGGGCCCAGCCCATTGTGGGTGGTGTCATCCCTGCCTTGGTCCTGGGGTCTATAAGGAAGCAGACTGAGCAAGCCACGGGGAGCAAGCCAGTAAGCAGCACCCCTCCATGGCCTCTGCAACCGTTCCTGCTTCCGTGTTCCTGCCCTGTTAGAGTTCCTATCTTGACTTCCTTCAGTGAAGACCAGTGCAAGCCAAATAATCCCCCCCCCCCAGGTTGCTTTTGGTCGTGGTGTCTCACCACAGCAATAGTAACCCTGACTAAACCAAGTACCTTCAGCGGAAGGCTGCTCAGGCAGACAGACAGGCATCACAAAGTCGTTCAGCCTCGGGCTCTCTGACAGTTCCACCAGACCAAGGTCATTTTCAAACGTGCTGGGGTCGTACAGTGGGTGGAGCATGGTGTGCTTTACACGCAGATGCTGCTCGTCCTCGTCTGAGCGGCGTCTCCAGTGCTTTCCTGGGCCAGGGAAGGTGTGTGAGGCAGTAGTGCAGTGGATTCTTACTCCCCATCAGCCCCAGCCCATCTAGTACCTGGTCCAGCCTTAAGTCCTTCAGTCTGCTACCACCCTCTCAGCCATCCTGTCCTACCTTCCATACCCCTCATAGGCTCATGGTTCTACCTCTGACATTATTATCAACCAGAGTGTCCAGTTGACAATAATCACCCTTTATTGTCTGGGTTGTATATTGATTACTTAATGAAGCCTCTCTGGTACTTCAGTTAGAGGCTTTTACTACGTGATAACCCAGGCTGAGAAAGACAGCTACTGCATATTCATATATATATCCTAGCCTTAGACTATTACATATGCACATGTAGCTAGAAGAATATATGAGCAAAGACCAGAAAACTAGACTGGGACTCATGTGACCAGAAAAAAGTCTGTATGAGGGTTGGGGTAGGGGAGACAATAGAGCAAGGTGGAATAGAGGAGTATTGGGGGTAAAAAGGCATGGCTGGGCAGGGGTCAGGGAGATAGAGGTGAGCAGGGTGAAGGGCATATATATTCCATATATATATATATATATATATATATATATATATATATATATACACACATACATATATGATGCATTCCATTACTGGGGTTGTGAACTGCTGACATGGAAAAACAGCTCTGGTACCCTGCAAGAGCAGGTGCTCTTATCTGCTGAGCCATCTTTCTGGTCCTCTGAGACGAATTTGTAATGCAGATTAGGTCACAAAAGGAGAGTTTTTTTAATTCCCAAAACAAAGTTTTAATTACTAAAGACTTGATGTACATGAAAAAGGTATTTCCCTGTTGGGGATTGGTTCTAATGCTTTGTCTTAATTCAGCCACCAGAATCACCTGGGAATCTGTTCAGACACTAAAGGATGCCTGCCCCGGGTTGGCTCTGATTGGGAAATAAAGTTGCCAATGGCTGGCAGGATGAGAGAGAAGGGACTTTTAGATTGTGAGGGCAAGGAACAGAGGGAGGTGAGAAGGGGAATTGCCATGACTCTGGGGGACAGGGATCAGATTCAAGAGCTACAGGAAAGAAAGCTACCAGCCATGTAAGAATTTGGGAAAGGAGCCAAAGGAACCACCCCCCACTCCTGATTGGGTGGGGGCTGGGTAGTAGAGATGAAATGTCGACTTAGCAAGTTGACTCAGGAAAGTTGGAGGGGAGAATGTATGCTAGCCACGAGGAGGATTAGAAATGCTCAGCCATTGAGCTAGTCAAGGCTTATCAAAATGAGCTGGCATGCTTGTCTCCCATTCGTGAATCTAGAGAGCTCTTGGATGGGTGCAGCGTTTGTGTGACCAGCTGGGAGTCAAAGCAATTTAATTCACCGTTACATTTCCCTACTAGCCCCCATGCCTCAAAAATTCCCTGCTTCCCTCTTGCAACAGCCTCTGCTTTCCTTATGAAGTTTACAGGCTGCTGCTAACTTAACATTAGTTCTTAATTGAACCCTGGCAGAACATTAAACTGAACTGAGCCAGCAGGTGGTCTTTATTTTATAAAGGGGAGCCTTGAAAATTGTGGCAGTGGAACTCTGTTCTGAGAACCACAGCTGGCTTTAGAAGCCTTGGCCCGAACTTACCCAAGATAATTTTGAAGTCAGAAGGGCTGAGCAAGTATGAGTCGTGTAGGGTTGGTTCTTCTGGATCAAGTGGATGGTGGAGGCAGTGAGCAGCCGTCAAAACCCAGTTGGAGCCTGAAGAATAGAGCACACACATCCTATGGCCTGCATTGTTCCATCCTGCCTCCCATTGAGTCAAGCTAAGTTTCTTACTGCAACTCAAGAGCACTGCCCAAGGCCCTATAAGCATCCAAACACACCTACATTGTGTTCATGACCCCAAGCCAGTCACTCACATGATCCTATTTGAAGATGAGTTGTGTCTGTGATTCTAGCTCCCCATTTCAATCTAGGCCAGGATTAGACATTATAAAGAGGTTTTCTGAGCTTTCTTAAGGCCCATGGCATGGGTGAGTATCCACTATCTCTAAATGGATCCTCACAAATATGGTGAGGGTGGTTCACAACTGTGCCTGGGAACAGGTTGTGTTCTTCAGTCCTGCCCCCTCCTGCCCACACCCAGAGATAGCTTGAGCCCCAGGAGTTCTGACACCACCAGGTTCACAGATGAGTTTCACCCCCACCCCACCTCAGTACCTGGTCTAAATGGGACCTCCTACCCCCAGGGCCCAGAAGACACAGGACCTTCTGTCCTGCTGGAGACATATCTTCTTTCTGGTATGCAACTTGTTTGGGAACAGATCTTTTGCTCCAGCACCTACTAACCTGCCCACACTCACAGTCAGCTTGACTCTAAGGGGGTTAGCCATAGCCAGGCACACAAATCAGGTGCTCCAAACCCTCTCCCACACTAAGACACAGCCTGACCCAAGGAGGTCCAACATAACCAGGCTTACAGGAGGGACAGGCTCTAGTCATAGACAGCAAGGCCAGTTAACACCAGAGATAACCAGATGGTTAGAGGCAATTGTAAGAACATAAGCATCAGAAACCAATGCCACTTGGCAGCATCAGAACCCAGCTCTCCCACCACAGCAAGCCCTGAATACCCTAACATACCTGAAAAGCAAGATTCTGATCTAAAGTCCATCTCATGATGATGATAGAGGACCTTAAGGAAGACAGAATTAACACCCTTAAAGAAATACAGGAGAACACAGATAAACAGGTAGAAGCCCTTAAAGGGAGGACATATGAATCCCTTAAAGAAATACAGGAAAACACAATCAAACAGGTAAAGGAATTGAACAAAACCGTCCAGGATTTAAAAATGGAAATAGAAACAATAAAGAAATCACAAAGGGACATAACGTTGGAGATGAAAAACCTAGGAAAGAGATCGGGAGTCACAGATGTAAGCACCACCAACAGAATACAAGAAATAGAAGAGAGAATATCAGGCATAGAAGATACTGTAGAAGATACTGACACAACAGTCAAAGAAAATACAAAGTGCAAAAAGCTCCTAATCTAAAACATCCTGGAAATTCAGGACACAATGAAAAAAACCAAACCTAAGAATAATAGGTTTAGTAGAGAGTGAAGATTCCCAGTTCAAAGGGCCAGTAAACATCTTCAACAAAATCATAGGAAAAAAAAAACTTCCCTAATCTAAGGAAAGAGATGCCCATAAACGCATAAGAAGTCTACAGAACACCAAATAGTTTGGACCAGAAAAGAAATTCCTCTTGTCACATAATAATCAAAGTGCCAAATGCACAGAACAAAGAAAGAATATTTAAAGTGGTAAAGGAAAATGGTCAAGTAACATATAAAGGCAGACCTATTAGAATTACACCAAACTTCTCAATAGAGCCTCTAAAAGCCGGAAGATCTTGGGCAGATTTCATACAGACCTCAAGAGAATGCAAATGTCAGCACAGGCTACTATACCCAACAAAACTCTCAATTACCATAGATGGAGAAACCAAGATATTCCATGACAAAACCAAACTTAAACAATATTTTCCAATAAACCAGTCCTATAGAGGATAACAGAAGGAAAACTCCAACACAAGGAGGGAAACTACACCAAGAAAAACCAAGGCATTAATCTTCTCACAATAAATCCAAAATAAGAGAACCACACAAACATAAGTTCTCCTCTAACAACAAAAATAACAAGAAGCAACAATCATTGGTCTTTAGTATCTCTCAACATCAATGGACTCAATTCCCTAATAAAAAGACATAAACTAACAGACTGGATACATAAACAAGACCCAGCATTTTGTTGCATACAGAAAACACACCTCAGTGACAAAGACAGACACTACCTCAAAGTAAAAGGCCGAAAAAAAACTTTTCCAAGCAAATGGTCCCAAGACACAAGCTGTAGTAGCCATTCTAATACTCAATAAAATAGACTTTCAACCAAAAGTTATCAAAAGAGATGGGGATGGACTCATCATACTCATCAAAGGAAAAATCCACCAAAACGATCTTTCAGTTCTGAACATCTATTTTCCAAATGCAACCCACATTTGTAAAAGAAATGTTACTAATGTTACTAAAGCACAAAACACACTTTGAACACCACACAATAATAGTGGGAGACTTCAGCACTTCACAGTCACCAATGGACAGATCATGGAAACAGAAACTAAATAGAGACACAAGTGAAACTAACAGAAGTTATGAACCAAATGGATTTGACAGATATCTACAGAACATTTCATCCTAAAACAAAAGAATATACCTTCTTCTCAGCACCTGATGGTACCTTCTCCAAAATCGACCATATAATCTCATCAAGATAGATTGAAAATTGACCCTAGACTGAAGGAAAGGCCACCCAGAGACTGGACCATCTTGGATTCATCTCATCTGCAGGCATCAAAGCCTGACACTGTTGCTGATCCAAGAAGTGCTCTCAGACAGGAGCCTGGTATGGCTGCCCTCCGAGAGGCTCTACCAGTGTATGACTAAGACAGATGCAGATACTCACAGCCAACCTTTGGACTGAGCTCAGGGACACCAATGGAAGAGCTAGGGGAAGGACTGAAGGAGCTGAAGGGGATTGCAACCCCATAGGAAGAACAACATTATCAATTAACCTGACACCCAGAGCTCTCAGGGACTCAACCACCAAACCAAGAGTACACATGGCTGGGTCAATGGCTCCAGCTACATATGTAGCAGAGGATTGCCCTCTATGGCATCAATGGAGCGGAGGCCCTTTTGTCCTGTGGAAGCTTGTTGCCCCTGTGTAGGGGGATGCTAGAGGGGTGAGGTGGGAGTGGGGGAGCACTCTATTAGAGGCAAACAGGAGGGGAGGTTGGGATGAGGGGTTTGCAGAGGGGAGACTGTGAAGGAGGACAACATTTGAAATGTGAATAAATAAAATAACCAATTAATAAAAAAAAAAAAAATCCGGTGAGAACTGCCATCATCCTCAGCTTTGCTTGCTTGGTTGTGGCCCTGATGTCAGTATTAGCGGCACCTGGAGATTCCTTAGAAATGAAGAATGTCATTAGCAAGATCTCCCAAGTAGTACGTGTGACTATGACAACTTGGCAAGTACTGAGAACTATGGTTAGCAGTCAGCGAGGTGTCTGCGCATTGGAAGCACTTAGAGAGTTAGCGATGGTGTCAGCATGGTGACCTGCAGCCCGGCCATATGCAGCAGAAGCATATGAAAGGATCCTCTGGTAATTTGACTGCAGTCGAGGCTGAGGACCACTGTTCAGAGCCAGTCCAAGTCATTACAACTACAGGCCCTCAGAGCAGTGGTGTGGCCGGAGTGACAATAAGCTAATGTTTCTTGATTAGTATCCTAGTGTACTTCTTGGCTGCCATCTTGCCCTGAATGAATGCATTCTTGATGTTTGTCTAAGGCAGAGTCAAGCTTTTGGCCTTCCTTCAGTGGAGCTAACAGCACTAACTGAGGCCTGGACATGTCCAGTGGGAGCCAAGCAGAAAAAAAAAAAAATCATTACAGACAGGGTTGGTCTGGCTTAGGCTGTAGTTCAGAGTCAAAGGCAGAGGCTGTTTCTGAAGCGCTCCCAGAATCCACTTGTCTCTCTCAGAAGGAGTCACATGTTCTGGACAAATCTCAGCGTAGAACATTCTCTTCCCTTGGGCACATCCTGAACTTGCCCATGGCGAGGGATTATTAGAGCAGTGGGTAAAGTGGGCTCAGATACCCAGGTTAGCCCAGGTTAGGAAACCCTGCTTTAGAGCAAGGCTTTCTGGATGAGTCCATGTGTACGCTCTGACTTGCCCGGAGATTAACTTCACCTTTGAACTCTGCCAGCTCCCCACCCCCATTGACCCTCAGTGTGGACACTGAGACAGTGTTCTGCCTCTTCTTCGGTCTATTAAAACCCTCCTGGTCTCTGCTCTCTCCTATCCACCCCCCACCTCTATCACGAAGAATAGCTGCAGTAGCAGAGATTACCGATCTGCAGAGCTGTCAGGGAGGGCCAAGTGCGAAGGAGCTTTTAGCTGGGTCGATGGTAAAGTGAATTTCAGTTTTCCAACATAAATGTGCAACCAGTTCTGACACCGGATGAACACTATTGACGTAAAAAGTCAATGTTTGAAAAGCAACTTCAAAGTCTTAAAGCAATGAGTAAAGTCCATTTTTCACTCTTCTGACAAAGCTGGGAACATAAGTGGTCTCCCTTCCTTCCTTCCACTGCCCTTGACGCTCCTTCTCCACCTCTCTGCCTCTCCTTCCTTCAACAGAGTTCCACCCTCCCGTTCTTCTTTCCTGATCTTTCCTCTCCCTTGGGTGTCTTGGGGCCTACTAGTCTCTCTTCTACTTGTCACTTGTCACCTCTATTTCTGTCTTATTCTGTTTTTAGTTCTCTCCCTCTTACATTCTAGGTCCATGTCTGCTACCCCCTTTGTCTCAGTCTGTCCCTGGTGATCTCTGGTTATTTGCTTTTCCCTTCTCTTTCTTGGTCCTATCCTGTGCCCTAACCCCCACTGAACTGGTCAGAATGTGCCTGGAAACCAGTTTCTTTTCCCAGGATCTGACATGAGTTCTCAAGTACACACTGAAGACCCTTTAAAGCCCATTTTCACCGACTTCCAAGGCTGCTACTGGGATTGGTGGTGGTTGGGAGGGTGTGTGTGTGTGTGTGTGTGTGTGTTGGGGTGTGTGTGTGTGGTTCTCTCTGACCTGGCAGCTTTGGCCCATCCCAGCTCTGTGTCACATGTATGCACCTTGACTTGTAACTTATATTCAACAGTCTGTCAGGAGACTGACCAGAACCAGGATGTGTTCCACAGCTCAAGGAATGAGAACAGGAGTATGCCTGCCCTGGTTCCAGTTGCAGCCTTCCTTGTCCACACTGTCTTTGTGGGGCAGTGATTCTCAATGAAGATTCAGCCAGCTTTCAAGGGAAGGTTGGTCCTTAGCTTTTACCCTGTTCCCAGCCCTGGGTCTTTCGCCCCTTCACTTTCTCCTTACCTAAAAGACTACCCCCACAGAAGGGTTGTCCATTCAGGTGTGACAGCATGGCAATCCATGGAGTAGTACCCTTCTGGGCTGGGCGGCCATTGAAGATCCTGGAGATCTGCTTCCGGGAGAACTTGGGGAGACCACACACTGTAGCCAAGGGAGGGAGGAACAGGTTACACGCTGTACTCCACCTTTCCCATTGGGGTTACCAGCTTATTGTTCTGTTAGAAGAGTGGAATGGAAGGTGAAGGGCTGAGGCCAGTGTCACATCCTAGTGCTGGGCTCTGGTAAGAAAACAAACCTACTGGGTTTGGTCATGTTTTTTTCAGTTATGCAAACCTGTAGATCCCCCCTTTCTTTTTCCCTACCCTTCCCTATTGAGGTTGGATTTCTGTCACTCAAAAATGTTAGATTCCTAGTAAGGAAGCTTCATGCTCCATCACTGGGGGCTCTTATCCTCAGACAAAGCCTTCCTCCAGGTCTGTGGAGTTGCACACTACTGCAGTGAAGGTCTTTGTGCTTAATCCCCTCATCCCCTGCATTCCTTGCTGTGGATTCATAGACAAACCTATGGCTGAATGCCCTTAGAACCCATCCAGTATGTTCCTCCTATCACACACCCCAAGAAGTCAAAGTCTAAAGAAAGTCTCAGGCTTGCCAAAAGTTACTCTATGGGGAAATGGCAAGAATATAATTCTAGATCACTTGACCCCAACCCTGGGCTTGCTCTGCTCCAGCCAGCATCATTAACTCTGAGCAATATATGGCTCCCAGGACCCTTAGAACTCTCTGGATCCAGGCAGCCACGTGCCACTTTCAAAGCAAAGACTGAACTGAATCACTGGCAAATATGCTGCACCCTTGACCACATCCTTAACATCTCCCAGTGCTGCAAGCAGTTTAGGCTCCGGCCACAGCCAACATCCGGTTCCATTCCAGCAGACACTCAGGGTATGGGGATGGGTGCCCATCTATATTTTTATCTCTTCTTCTTTTTTCTTTTGCAAAACAGAGTCAAGGCTTTTCATATGCACACACACACACACACACACACACACACACACACACGCATGCACACATGCATTCGAGCATGCATGCGTGAACACACAGTATCAACTTCTCTTTTATCCCACAGTGTCTCTTTTCCCTCGCAACGAAGCCTCACCAAAGCAGACAGAACACAAACCCTTCATAATTCTTGCCTCTCTTTGGACCTGGATTTAGATAAAAGTGTTATTTACTGATCAGACTTAAAAATAAGCTAGCCACTGGAATATTCTACAGACATATACTCTGGTAGCTTTGGGTCCTAAATGGAACCTTAACACTGATATTTCCATAAATGGGAGAATGCTCGTTTTGAAATTGTCTGATGTGTTCTCTCTGTTCTTACAACCTCTTCTTGTCCATGGCTCCCCAACCACCAAAGCTGGCCATCCTTTTAAGTGAAGGGTAGATAGACTTCAACTTCAAAGAACAAAGCAGAAACAGGGGGAGGGGAAAACAGACTTTTGTTTGAAGTTAGGAACTGTGGTAAGAATAAAAGATTTGTGTGTTTGAAGGAAGCAGAGCCTGAGTACTGAACCAAATTTTTTCCCTGGATGCCACAGGACAAGGACGATGCTACTGCAGCTTCCTGCCTCTCAGGGGACAGTTGAAAGCCTTTCAGGCTGGAGGGAAGAAAGGGGGTTGCCTAAGAGGGAAAGAGAGGAGAGACTGGGGTGTTAGACAGTTCAAACACAGGCAGCTTGCACCCTGACAGTCCCTCAGAAAGGGCGACAGCAGCTTGGATCCTACCTTGATGAACATCCACCCCAGAGGTCTTTGCCAAGGCCCTCATGCCACACCACATGAGTAACTACTTCACAGCTCTCCAGTCTTTCTCTTTGGCTACTGAAGCACTTTTCCTCCTTGTCTTTCATCTTCTGCCTTGGTGTTCTCTTGGAAACCCTTGGCTTCCTTTTGTATTTTGCAATCTTCCACCAGACAATACCGTTTATCTCCAGGCCTTATTCCGCCTACGGCTGGCGAGTACCAATTCTCGACTTCAAAGTACCCTCTCTTCTGAAGTTCATGATTCCTTACTGGCGATACACACTTTCAGGTGGGTTTCTACTTCAACCTTCAAACCTAGGGAGCCCTTCAAACCTAGCAAAGTTGAGCCCTGGCCCTCATCATCCACAAACCTTCCTCCTTCACCTGGTTATTCCAGACCTCTTCTGATGTCCCAACTGGCCACATTCCTGTCACTGCCCTTGTCTTTCACGTCTGTATCTTACCAGTCATTAAGCTGATGGGAGACTACTAGATGTAGGCCACTGTATCTCCCTGTTCCATGTCCCAGCATGCACTCCAAATAAGCCACAGGCCATAGTACAAAGTCAACACAGCTAATGGAAAGTACAAATCAGAAATGTAGTCAAATTCAAGACACGACAGTCTTTGAAACCAGCAGTGTGTAAAGCTTTCAAAGGCTAATTTAGCATTGTTTTAGTCCTCAACAGCATATAAAGCATGACACACACCCAAAAGTATGATACAAACCCCAAATGAAGGCAAACCATGTGTGTGCCCCATGAAGAAGCACGGCTCTCACAGTGCGCAATGCTGGCCCTGCGTTCCCATTGGTGCAGCGTCTTAGAAGATGCCTATGGCCCAACCTTTGCACCACTTACCTGGACCTAAACTCCCTTGTCTGCATTACCTTGCATGGTGGGGATTTGCCATGTCTCACTAAGACACCCAGTAGCTCAGTCTTGTCCTGCCACTTTCCCTGACACGATAGCTGTACTCAGATCTGCTAAACTCAGAATTTCCAGGTGGGAAGATTCAGCAGTTAGCAGTGTTTGACAACAAGTACCGCAACATGAATCTAACAGGATGCACTCAGAGGATCTCTGGCTAGAAGACAGTGCAGAGCAGGGCTTTTATGACTGACTGTCAGTGTCCCCTGCATCTTCAACTAATGCCTGTTCCTGCCCATTTTTCCTCTCTTGTCCCCTGTGCCCCTTCTCCGTCCTCCCCTGTGGTCTCTGTCACCTCTGCTAAGCCATTCTGAGTCTCCATAGTTAGACAGAGTTGCACCTTCTTTTAGTTACATCCTCACAATACTTAGATCTCATTTCTTTGGTGACAGTTAGTTCACTTGGCTTCTATTAACATCAGTATACACATAGCTCTGTTTTGTCTGTTAGTGCAAGCTCTTTGGAGCCATGGGTGTAAATTGTAGGCATTTAAGTGATGGGAGTTACAGCCTTACTTCTGAGAAAGAAGTTATGTCAGTAGTCAATAAGCACTGCCTTTTCCTCCTTAACCCATTTGAGATGGTACCCAGACACCAGCAGCTGTGCCTACAATGGGGGTGGGAACTTAATGAAAGCATATGTCTTTTTAAAAGATCAAAATGAACAAACTCACTTCGCAACAAACTCTCAAGCCAGGGTTGTTGGTTATCCATAGATTTATTGCCACTGAAGACCCCTGACAAGAGAAACGGAGTGCAGAGGCCCTTATAGAGTAGCAGAGCCCATGATATTAAATATACAAAATATAATATCCTTTACATGTGCCATTCATAGATATCGGAGTGTGTTTTGATGACCCTTCCCAGTTCCCTCCACATTCCCTCTCCCGGCCTTTCCAGCTGCTTTTTTTTTTCTGACGGAGATCCCTGGGATAGTGAGCACTCGGCCTGTGAGAGCCACAGATGCTGCTAGGATTCAGGGCAGTGCCCATCGAGAGCGCTGGTCAGACCCTGTGACACCTTCTGATTTCACCTTCCAGATGAGGAGACTGAGGCTCACAGGAGAAAATGATAGCAAAAGTCATGTGGGCAGCTGAAGATGGAGCTAGGGACAGAACCCAGGACTCACGGCTCTCCGTCTCTTCCCAGTGAGTGAGACTCTATTCCTTGACCTTGACTCCCAGAACAGCAAGGGGTAGATGGGTTGGGGTATGCCACTTGGTAGATTCTCCACTGAGCTCAGGCTCTGGGTTGAGCCTAGTCTCAAATATTAGAGTGACCTGGCAAGTCTTGTGTCCATGTTTTCTTCTGTTTCCCTGCTGAGAAGCAATGGGGCACAGTGGGGCAGTCTTCTCTTTCTTCAAGTAGTCTCCACACATGGGGCTGGGGGCAGGCTACTTTTCAGGGCTGGAGGGCTGCTCTGTGTTTGTGTGGAGTGGCAGGTGTTGACACCTCATGGTGCTCACTGGTATTGGAGTGGCTCATGGGCCCGATGTGTTCTGAGTGGACAGCAGTGTTTCAGGGCTTGGGAAAGCTGCGGCCTGTTCTTCTCCCTCAGTCAGCAGAGCCCTCGTGGTATCCTCTCGGTGGTCTGAAACTAACAGAGGGCACAAGGCACAAGCCTTGCACTACAGGAAGCTTTTAAGACAAATCCCAGGGACAAAAGTGTTCCCAGACAGTGTTCTCTGAGGCACAGCTCAGCTCTGCTCTTGGTCCCCCAAACCTGAATTGTTATTTCCTAGAGGAAGAACCAGGCTTAGTGCAAGCCTAGAAACCAGAGCTGGATGAATACACGGGTATAGACTTTAGCTGAAGGAATCCTTTCCTAATGATCAGGACCAAGCTTTCTTACATCAACACTGGGCTCCACGGCCTTGAAAAGTGATTAGGAGTGATTGACTCTTAGAGAGGACCCACGCCTTCTGGAAACCCCACCCCCACTGGAGAGGAGAAGCTCAGAGAGAGGAAGAGGCTAGGTTGAAGCTTTGGACTGAATTCTCTTGCCTAGAGATTACCCTTGCATATTGCTAACCCCAGTCTTGGGGGTTGGGCCTATCTCATGAACATGAGTGTGCTGCAGTTTATTTGATCTGGGAAGTATCATGGACTATGCTGTCGGCAGTGTATGGTGCAGCCTCACTTGAACTGGGGCAGGGTAGCCGGCCCGAGGAAGGACTTGCCTTCACCGTTCTACCTGGAGCTCTCTGACTCCCCTCGGGGAGTTCATCTCCTCCCATAGCCAGTCCACGTAGTTGGAGACCTTCGTGTAGACTCCATATACTTGCTTGCTACCACATTCTTCAGGTCCACCCCAGGACACCAGGCCTTGGGCTACCCAGTGCTGGCTCATCTCATCAAAGATGACGAAGGCCCCACCACTATCCCCAAGACACGTATCCTTGCCACCCTCATAGTAGCCAGCACAGAACATGTTCTCTGTGACACTGTAGTTGCCTGACCGAGACTCATAGCTGGCTTTGCATTCAGCATGTGACACCACAGGTAGTTTGACATACTGTAGGACATCTGATAAGGTTCGTGTGCCACTGAGGATGATCTCATCCACCGTCACATTAGGATTGGAGATGCCCCAGCCAGCCACCAGTCCCAACATGTGAGGGGCTGGACCTTCAGGCTCAGGTCTTGGTAGACAGATGGGCATGACGTGGGCCCCCAAGGGCACAGGCTTCTGCAGCTGTACCAGAGCTATGTCATGGTTATAGTTCTGGATGTTGAAGTCTGGATGGAGTATCACTCGGGCAGCAGAGCTATTGACGGCTCCTGATTTGTCCCGGACGTCGTGAAGGCCCAGGTAGACAGTGACATGTTCCTTCGAGACGGGTATGACTGTGTTGTCTCTGCGCTGGGAACGCAGTACATGGGCTGCTGTGAGTATCCAGGATTCAGAGAGCAGGGCCCCACTCCCGAACCACTTGTCGTTTGGTACCCTCGACGTGTCTTCCACCACTATGAGGGCCTGCCATGGGAAGAAGCCAAGCTCAGCGTTGCGACCTCCGATGATTCTCTTCACCAGGTTTGGCAGGGCGCGGGAGGGCTGCCCACACACTGCAAGAAGGAAGAAGGGGAAACAAGAGACAGGGGCAGAGTCAACCATGGGAGAAGAACCAAAGGAAAGTCACACTACTCCCTCTGTGGATTATGCCACCATAGGACCCTCACTTGCCCAAGTCCTGCTGGTTTAGGAGAGCTCAGCTGGGATTCAGTCACATCTAAATCTCTCTGAGTTGGCCTTATGTCTAGGTTGGAACTCCATAACCAGAACCATTCCAGTACCAAATCATTTTATGTTTTGGCCTTGTCCAACCTGAGCCACTTGTGGCTAAGTCACTTTTGCACTGGACCATATTTAGCCAGACCATCGTGAGCAGAGGACACCTTATACCCCTTCTTCTCTAAAAAGGTATCTTATCTCTCAGAAGCCATCTGCCCTACAGGTACTCAGAGAACCACCTGGAGTTTTCTCTAGATGCCCACAGAGAAATCAAGAGATCCTAAAAGGCCATCTATCAGCCTATAGTAGTCAGATGTCAAGCTCCCAACCCCCATTATGAACTAGAGGACCTTAAGCAAGTTAAGTGACTTTCAGAGACTCAGTTTCTTCATCTGTAGAATGGGTGTATTACTAGTGTTTATTTTATGACTTATTCAGCGTGTGGCATGGTTACTGAGTTCAGTGAGAATTCTGCAGATCTCATGCCAGACTGGGACACTTGGGTTCTTGACTTAACTTTTCAACTTTCTAGGTGAGCTGAGTCAGACAGAGCTCCTGTTTCTGGATTTCAACCTCTGAAAGATGACCTACAAATTTTAAATTTCTCTCTTTGTCATGTCCACAGCTTATATACGATTGCCATTTGCTAGAGGTCGAGGTGAGCTCAAGGTGACATGGCTGTCACGTCAGGTTGCGGAGCCTAAACGATGCCACGAGATCGTGTTTCATGTGTATCCCACACTGCCTTATCATGTGTTACGGTTACGGCAATAGGATTACATCATCTCTCTGGCCTAAAGGACTCGCTGGGGCTTGTGACTTATGGCTCAGTCTTTATAGGGCATGGAAAGGGTGGCATAATCCACAGGCAATGATGCCTGAGCCTTGGTCAGGATCACCCATCATTGCGCCCTGGGATCCCTCAGTACCTTTAAGAGAGAAAACTTCGCTCATCTGAGCCACACCCTGAGCACACACATGTCACCAGGCTCCCACAGCCAAACTCCTCTGGCTTATGAGCAGGTCTTCAGTAGCAACCCCTTCCTGGTTATGAACAGACCCGTATGGGCCTTCCCTGAGAAGGGTGATTGAAGTCAGTGGGAGCTTGCACCTCCTGTTGCAATGCTCAGGCTATCCTCTTGGGTACTTAGAACAATTCTTAAGAGACCAAGAGGCATTTGGGTTTCCTTGTGACTTTGGGAGGCTCACAACAGGCTAATGCTTTTCGGATGCTCTTCTTCCTGGTGCCAAATGCTTCTTCCACGATCCCAGGCTGTCCTGCCCTTTACTCCAAGCCATATGTAAACAGATCTTCTAAATTTTTTTTGGCCTGGTTTCTGATGTTAAATGCCAGTCTCTCGTTACAAAGAGCAGTGACATTTCAAGGCAGGTCTGTGACATACTTTGAAAACTCATAAAAACTCATCGAGCAGACAAAGGCCATAATCTGATAAGGGACAACTAGATGACCAGGCCATGTTACAACAAAGCTCATGTCCAGCAATAAATGATACCTCTTTCCATCCAAAGTGTCAGTACATCCTGAGGTCACAGAAGGACAACCAATTTGCATGTGGAGAAACAAAGTTTCAGGGAAGGCAATTCACTTACTCAGAGTCATTATATTAAGAAAAGAAAATCGTCTCGTTTCTCTGAACGAGCTTCATTTGCCATTATAATATTTTACTCCTGATTTATCATTGAATTTTTCAAGGGGTCAAAATGATACAACTGGTCTTTGGGGGAAGTTCACCAAGACAGGACCATCCTCCTCCTCTAACCCAGCCTCTCTCCCCTCATCTCTTGATTTTGCTTCAGCTTCCTAAGTGGGCGGGACTCCAGGTGTGTATCAATGAGCTCGGTGAGACGCAGCGGTTGGAGAGGACGACCTCAGAGTCTGTGCCTAGAATCGTCCATGTTGCTCTCTTCTACTGGTAATTTCTTGGACAGAGAATGTTTTTAGAATTTTCAAAGCTTTGGCTATGCTGAAGTCAGATTAAGATAGAAAAATGAATGGTGGGTACCAAAAGAAGTAGGTCCCTTAAAACACAAAGGTTATGTTTCAGGATTCTGTATACTTTCAGGAGAAATAAAATATGATCTATCAAGGAAAGTGCAGCACCGTGCATCAGACAACAATGTTCCAAGTAATCTTGTAGTTCAGCTTGCAGATAACTCACCACAGCATTCTGATGCTTAGCTTTCACGTCAGTAAAATAAAGTGGTGAATCCTGGCAGCAGCTTATTACCCTCCACCCCACAAGGGCAGACATTGCGGTGCTGAATGAAATGAGTTTGTGCGTTCTGGCTTGCTGCTCGAGATTCCAGAAGGAATGAATCTGGAAAGTTCTCCTGTGGTTCAATGATACATTATGGTCCTGTCCAACTCTGCATGTTAAAAGAATTTCATGACTCAGTGTAGCCAAGCTGCTCTTTACATGGTGAGGCCGATGACCGCGAGGAAGCAGAAAATGCTAGTTTTTTCTTGGTCTCGCTCACTCACTCCTGAGGTATGGAATTCTAGCTGCAGATAACACCACCACTTACCAAAGACGCCACCTACAAGCAGCAGCATCGAGGCCTGGGACCCAGTTCCTCAACTCCTTACCCTGCATGTGGTCTCCTCTTACACATTGCGTTGTGGTGTCCCAGGATGGGGACTAAGCTTAGTTCTCTCAGGCATATGATCTTTTAGGCGTATGGACATCTGAACCTCCAGCTTGCCACAGACCCACTCTTCTGCTCTTTATAAAAGTCCTCCCCACTTTGAATCCTTGAATGTGCTTGTGGTCAAGTCTGATTGAGGTGAGCAAAATCATTAGCTGTGAGTGGTATGGCATCTTCCTTGTCCCACCTTGCCAGCCCCTTTCTGGCATTCACCTGCTCCATTCCTACAGAAGCATATACCTTGATTTCCCTTTTCTGGGCGGCCCAGTGCACATGTGATGGAACTGACTCAAACACTGTTCTCTTCATGTCATGAGGATCAATCTCAGGACCCTCCTCAGCCTAGCGACTGAATGTGTAACCTAATATTTAGACATCTCCTAAGTGGATACCAAGGGCTACTAACGCATGTTGTTCATACCATATACTCTCTCAGCTTGCCCAACATTTTCATTCAGCAAAACATAAAAGCCATGGATGAAGCAAAGCTGCTGCTAAAGGAGAAGAACAGATGGATGCAGAAAAGACAATAACATCTCTACGCTCCTTCACTGTCGTCGTAAGTGCCGCGTCATTTAACTGCTGTTATTCTTGATTCTTAGACATTTGAAATGTATACATCACAGCACTGTACATGTTGAAGTTAACATCTGTGGGTTGTGTTTAACCCATGGGGAGTTATCATCTTGGGCTGTGGTTCTCTAATGGTGCATGGTTGCATTGTGAGTGCAAAGCAAAGCATCTACACTTTTAATGTCAAAGCGAATTTCCCAATATCCGTATGCATTCAAGCACCTCCTACTACCACACATCTTTTCACCTTAAAGTGGAGATGGTGGAGGCACGGAGGAGACAGAATCATAACTATTTGCGCATATACTGCTTTCTGGGTTCAATAGCACATTATAGTTATCAGTCTTACATTGACCTCTTCTTTGAGGCTTGGTGCGTGCCTAAGGACAGAGTGTCCATTTTCTTGACTTCCCTGGCACAATGTCAGATGTGTACACAAAGTGTTTTGGATGAAAAAACCACGTGGATAGGACTAGAATTGAACAGCAAAGAGATGGGGGAGGGAGGGCTTCTGGGGTTCTAAACTTGGCCAAGTTAAGACACTGGTTAGTTTGAGAAGAGGCCAGGCTAGACCTTTCTGACCTTTCACCTTCTGATGATATCATTCGAAACGCTAGGCATTTCCTTCTCAATATCATCGTAACAGACCTTGGGTGGGAGGCTGTGAGACAGAGGACTTGGTGGGTGAGGTACCTGGAAGGCAGGTGGGCAGGCTTCTCTTCAGCACCTCATTCGTCCAGGTCCCATGAGCAGAACACGTATATACACCTGAGTGAAAAGGTGGGAGAGGGGGAAAGAAAGTGACTACACTCTAATGTGATGGCTGTAGCTTTTCTCAGGGTCTCTCTCTGTCATCATGTTCTCTGAGCCGGTCATCTCTACAACCTAATGAGCCCTTCTCTTCAGCTATGAGTTACTGTCCCCAGAAATAAACACCACCGTCTTTGGCATGGCTCCTTAGGACCTCTGAGTCTGACTTTGCTTGCCTGAGGGTGGTCTGCCCATTCCTACATTCCAGGCCCTGGCAGGTGTCTCCTTCTCATGGGTCATAGACCCTCTGTTCATAAAGCTCCGTGCAACACATATGCCCTTCTCTCCTTTCTTTAAACTCCTTAATAAGATACATTTGTGTCCACTGCCCAGTGTGGGTCTGAGGCTAGCCCTGTGAGCTGTATCGTGCTCTCTTGTTTAGAGATGAGATTTGGAGATACAGAGAAATTATGGGACTGTTCCTAGTGCACATACACAATGGTAGGCTTTCTGCTGGGTTGCTTTTCTGATGGAGACCATGAGTGTTTTTGAGAGTATTGATGGTTTAAGGCCACGAGGCCTCATTCGCAGGAGAGGTGGGTACGTTTCTAATGAACTTTCCTCTTATTTCCTCCCACACCTTCACTGTGACCAACCGTCTGGCTGTTCCAGTTGCTTTAACCTGGGCCTACATGCTACCACTTGACCCCAAGGGAAGCCAGGGATCTCCTCCAGAAAGTGTGACGAGACCTGCGCAGCAACAGCTGTGACTGTGTTTGGGTCCTGGTCTGGGACATGTTGGGCTTCCTATTGAGACATGCCATCTGCTCCTCATCTGCTCTTCATTCTCTCAGTCCATCTGACTTCTGTGTGAGACATGAGAACGTGCCACTGAAAGAAGCCCTACAGCTCTCCTCGGTGGATTTGGTCTGGTCAACCAGAGGAGGAAACTGAAAATGGGTGGGGTCAGCCATAGAGGCCATCTTCTAGAAAACCTAGCTCTACCTCAGATATGTAAAGGGATTTGTTTTGGGAGGATTCAGACTTCCACAAGAGTCTCAATCCTCCTCTTAGTTCTGTGATGTGTATATCTTTCAAGCTCTACTAACAGGCTCTGTATTTACTAGAATTTTTTCAGAATTACAAGTTAAAAGGAGCGGCACTTGTTGCTTTGGTCCTGGGACGATTTATTGTGTGGAAACGGACCTATTAACTTGAGTGTATCGGGAGTGAGGATCAGATGATAAGCCTAAGGGGAGAACACTTTGTATCATTTGCACATGCACACGCAGCCATTCCTCCTAGAGCGGCTTCAGGCCCCAGCTCCGAGGCCCAGTAAGTATGAGTTACCATTAGTGCGGAGAGCTTACCTGTGGTATTGTGAAGCATCTTGTAGTAGGGCTGCTGGCAGGAGTACCTTATCTCAGATTTGTATGTGGTGAGGTTGTTTCTGGTGGAGAAGGTTACTAGCCCATGTTTCAGCCCTGCTGGAGCTCCACAGTCTACAACTGAGAGAGAAGAAGGGAGACCCCTTAGCTAGTTTTTGTTCTTCCTCTCGGGGTCACCAAGGGATCTGTCTTCCCGAGATGGAGAGTGTATACACTATGCACAGTTCCAGAGAGAAGTCATATTGCCTATTTAACTGGTGCTCCTGCACCTGCATGGTATGCCACTTACAAAGCTGGCTTTTCCGGTTTTGGCATCTCTCCACTATATTCCTACTATATGGCCAACTTATCTGCCCTAGCGTCAATTTCAGAGCAGGATGGGCCTGCCAAGATTTATGGAGACCAAAGTTTCCCCATCACTAGAACTTTTTTTTGACTTTGAGTTCGTTTTGCAATCTCCTCTGGTTTTATGGCCCAGGCATGAAGCCCATAGCTCAATGAGAAAATTCTGGCTGACCTGAACCAAATTACCTTCCATGTTTTCCAGTCTCAACCACAGGCTGAATAAGAACATTTAATGTGCTCACATTGGAGCTTAGCACTAAAATAACAAAACCAAACAAAGAACCCCCAGTTCCTAAGGGAGTATACAGCCCCACCCCACTCTGTTGCCTTCCTAGAGGCGGCTCATCTGCCCACAGAATGCAGGGAGAGTCAGGGGTGGACAGACTTTCAGTCTTCACCTGCTCTTTTTCTCCTTTGGTAGCGGTTGGATGCTGGAGCTGGGTATAATCTTAGTGTAGGAAATGACCAAAGATGCCTTCTCCTAGGACAGACTCCAGGAAGCCCGCTTGTCTAGCCACCTTGCCTTAGGTGAGTTGCTAGCGTGGATGGAGCCCAGCGTGAGCTCAGCCAGTGTATCTTTCATGGCTGCTGCATCAGAGGCTGAGGACCCAATCTATTGGTTTCTATTTCTGTTAGGGAATGACTCCTGCTTTTAAGGAAACCCTAATCTTACATATAATAGTCGATGCTAGAATCGGAGAGATGTGAAATTCCACCGTTAGAAAAGACACCGAAGCAGAGCATGTAGATTTGCTCTTTATGTTACAGATAAGCCCAGACAGGAGACTCTATTGGTCTAGAGTTACCTAGTGAATTATTGTTAGTGTGAGAACTAGAGCTGACCTTGATTTTGGTGTTCTTTTAGTAAACGGTACTAGCTGTTCCTAGTTTTTATTTTAATGTGTTTTCCAGTTAAATAGTAAACATTCCATGGCTAATGTGGACAGTAGTAGTCAATATTTCCATAGTTCTGGTAGAATTTCCAAACTCCCCACCTACCCCTGAATTGTACTGACTCCTCTTGAGACAAGCAGGGGCAGTTAACCTCTCAGGGCCAATCCTTTGGATCTCTAACCTAGGACTTCAAACTCACCTTGCAGATAGACTAGAGTTAACTAACTTACAGTTTGTCTGATTTCAGAACCTTCCAGATTAGAAGAAGAAGGTGAAGGAAGGAAGATCATGTGAATATTTCTTACACAAAGGGGTCCTGGCCTTTAAGTTCCTTGAACAAATCACTTAATTTGCATTGTTAAGCCAGAATATAGATGCTCTTGTAGTTTGTGAACCCTAGCCCTCGAACCTAACCCTAATTCTAATTCTAACCCTAATCCTAACCCTATAATCCTAACTCTATCCCTAGTCTTAACATGATGGTTAAGACTGCAATAATGCAGGATAGAAGTTGCTATTTAAAACCATAGGTACACTTACATGTACTCTCCTGATGAGACCGGATGCAGATGTTTGTTCTATGTGTCTACCCTAGACAGGAAGATGGTACTACTGTCCCTCCCCCCTTCCCCCCTACCCCCGAGCTTTCTGGAAGTACCTTTGGCCTCAATAATCCTCATGACCCAACTCTCCCATTCCTAGTGGAAGGACTGAGTGTTTGGCTCTGGCCTCGAATGGTTGATGCTAGTAGAAGATATTTTTCTGAATAGAGGGCATGCTTTCCTGTCACCCCTGATAAGTCCCTCTGCCCACTCATATGGCTGCCAGAGAGAAGGGGGTGGCAAACAGAAAACAAAGGGTCATATCAGCTTGATTGTAGTCAGTGTGGAAGAAGCATCCTTCTTCCTACAGGGAGAAAGTCATGTCTCTGAGAAGAGACAGCTTTCCCAAGAGCAGTGTTGGGTGACCCAATCAGTGTTCACCAGAAACTGTCCCCAGCTGACTTGGTAAGGGTATAGAGCTTGCTCTGTGTTTGTCTTAGGCCCCTCCTACACCCTGGAGTCAGGATGCTCTTCTCTCTCTCTCTCTCTCTCTCTCTCTCTCTCTCTCTCTCTCTCTCTCTCTCTCCAGCCTGCTCTGCTCACCACTCTGCTGTGAGCAGCATTGCCTCATTGCCTCATACCTTGTGTCGCTGACTAGTTCTTACTGCCGTTTATGTTTCTGCCAATACATCTTTCTTGGCCTGAGCTCTAAATGAATAATGAATGCACTATTCTGCATTCTTTTTTTTTTT